>NW_026612873.1:0-25319 GCF_029582105.1 Oenanthe melanoleuca | reverse complement strand
TCTGCCATAGGGATGAGAACTGCTGTGTACAGAACGCTAAGGAGAAAGCATGCACAGCACACAGTAGTTCTCACTTGGCACTACACTTAGAACTGAGTTCTCTGCATCACGGCTATGTACCGCAGAAGACTGCTTGGCGAATGTGTATGTAGTAGCAAAGCAAGCTGACGTTGATCCTGCTTCATGCCTCTAGTCACTGACAAGCGATCTGCTGCCAAGTGCACTCTCCAGTGCTCTGCAGCCTCCTTCTTCGCGCTATGTGTCTTGCGGCTAGTTCTCTCTAGGCGAGGTAAGGTGTCGTCTCCCGCTAACACAGAACACTCTGCTGCTAGGTTTTGCAAGTGCCAAAACACGCCTGGCGTGTGCACTTTTCTGTCAAAGTCTCTGTACCATACGAGAATGCCCTGCTCCTTGGAAGCTTACCGTGCACTCTGTAAATTCTGCCATAGGGATGAGAACTGCTGTGTACAGAACGCTAAGGAGAAAGCATGCACAGCACACAGTAGTTCTCACTTGGCACTACACTTAGAACTGAGTTCTCTGCATCACGGCTATGTACCGCAGAAGACTGCTTGGCGAATGTGTATGTAGTAGCAAAGGAAGCTGACGTTGATCCTGCTTCATGCCTCTAGTCGCTGACAAGCGATCTGCTGCCAAGTGCACTCTCCAGTGCTCTGCAGCCTCCTTCTTCGCGCTATGTGTCTTGCGGCTAGTTCTCTCTAGGCGAGGTAAGGTGTCGTCTCCCGCTAACACAGAACACTCTGCTGCTAGGTTTTGTAGGTGCCAAAACACGCCTGGCGTGTGCACTTTTCTGTCAAAGTCTCTGTACCATACGAGAATGCCCTGCTCCTTGGAAGCGTACCGTGCACTCTGTAAATTTTGCCATAGGGATGAGAACTGCTGTGTGCAGAACGCTAAGGAGAAAGCATGCACAGCACACAGTAGTTCTCACTTGGCACTACACTTAGAACTGAGTTCTCTGCATCACGGCTATGTACCGCAGTAGACTGCTTGGCGAATGTGTATGTAGTAGCAAAGCAAGCTGACGTTGATCCTTCTTCATGCCTCTAGTCACTGACAAGCGATCTGCTGCCAAGTGCACTCTCCAGTGCTCTGCAGCCTCCTTCTTCGCGCTATGTGTCTTGCGGCCAGTTCTCTCTGGGCGAGGTAAGGTGTCATCTCCCGCTAACACAAAACACTCTGCTGCTAGGTTTTGCAAGTGCCAAAACACGCCTGGCGTGTGCACTTTTCTGTCAAAGTCTCTGTACCATACGAGAATGCCCTGCTCCTTGGAAGCGTACCGTGCACTCTGTAAATTTTGCCATAGGCATGAGAACTGCTGTGTGCAGAACGCTAAGGAGAAAGCATGCACAGCACACAGTAGTTCTCACTTGGCACTACACTTAGAACTGAGTTCTCTGCATCACGGCTATGTACCGCAGTAGACTGCTTGGCGAATGTGTATGTAGTAGCAAAGCAAGCTGACGTTGATCCTTCTTCATGCCTCTAGTCACTGACAAGCGATCTGCTGCCAAGTGCACTCTCCAGTGCTCTGCAGCCTCCTTCTTCGCGCTATGTGTCTTGCGGCTAGTTCTCTCTAGGCGAGGTAAGGTGTCATCTCCGACTAACACAAAACACTCTGCTGCTAGGTTTTGCAAGAGCCAAAACACGCCTGGCGTGTGCACTTTTCTGTCAAAGTCTCTGTACCATACGAGAATGCCCTGCTCCTTGGAAGCGTACCGTGCACTCTGTACATTTTGCCATAGGGATGAGAACTGCTGTGTACAGAACGCTAAGGAGAAAGCATGCACAGCACACAGTAGTTCTCACTTGGCACTACACTTAGAACTGAGTTCTCTGCATCACGGCTATGTACCGCAGAAGACTGCTTGGCGAATGTGTATGTAGTAGCAAAGCAAGCTGACGTTGATCCTGCTTCATGCCTCTAGTCACTGACAAGCGATCTGCTGCCAAGTGCACTCTCCAGTGCTCTGCAGCCTCCTTCTTCGCGCTATGTGTCTTGCGGCTAGTTCTCTCTAGGCGAGGTAAGGTGTCATCTTCCGCTAACACAAAACACTCTGCTGCTAGGTTTTGCAAGTGCTAAAACACGCCTGGCGTGTGCACTTTTCTGTCAAAGTCTCTGTACCATATGAGAATGCCCTGCTCCTTGGAAGCGTACCGTGCACTCTGTAAATTCTGCCATAGGGACGAGAACTGCAGTGTACAGAACGCTAAGGAGAAAGCATGCACAGCACACAGTAGTTCTCACTTTGCACTACACTTAGAACTGAGTTCTCTGCATCACGGCTATGTACCGCAGAAGACTGCTTGGCGAATGGGCATGTAGTAGCAAAGCAAGCTGACGTTGATCCTGCTTCATGCCTCTAGTCACTGACAAGCGATCTGCTGCCAAATGCACTCTCCAGTGCTCTGCAGATTCCTTCTTCGCGCTATGTGTCCTGCGGCGAGATCTCTCTAGGCGAGGTAAGGTGTCGTCTCCTGCTAACACAGAACACTCTGCTGCTAGGTTTTGCAAGTGCCAAAACATGCCTGGCGTGTGCACTTTTCTTTCAAACTCTCTGTACCATACGAGAATGCCCTGCTACTTGGAAGCTTATCGTGCACTCTGTAAATTCTGCCATAGGGACGAGCACTGCAGTGTACAGAACTCTAAGGAGAAAGCATGCACAGCACACAGTAGTTCTCACTTGGCACTACACTTAGAACTGAGTTCTCTGCATCACGGATATGTACCACAGAAGACTGCTTGGCGAATGTGTATGTAGTAGCAAAGCAAGCTGGCGTTGATCCTGCTTCATGCCTCTAGTCACTGACAAGCGATCTGCTGCCAAGTGCACTCTCCAGTGCTCTGCAACAGCCTCCTTCTTCGCGCTATGTGTCCTGCGGCTAGTTCTCTCAAGGCGAGGTAAGGTGTCGTCTCCCGCTAACACAGAACACTCTGCTGCTAGGTTTTGCAAGTGCCAAAACACGCCTGGCGTGTGCACTTTTCTTTCAAACTCTCTGTACCATACGAGAATGCCCTGCTCCTTGGAAGCTTACCGTGCACTCTGTAAATTCTGCCATAGGGATGAGAACTGCTGTGTACAGAACACTAAGGAGAAAGCATGCACAGCACACAGTAGTTCTCACTTGGCACTACACTTAGAACTGAGTTCTCTGCATCACGGATATGTACCACAGAAGACTGCTTGGCGAATGTGTATGTAGTAGCAAAGCAAGCTGACGTTGATCCTGCTTCATGCCTCTAGTCACTGACAAGCGATCTGCTGCCAAGTGCACTCTCCAGTGCTCTGCAGATTCCTTCTTTGCGCTATGTGTCCTGCGGCGAGATCTCTCTAGGCGAGGTAAGGTGTCGTCTCCTGCTAACACAGAACACTCTGCTACTAGGTTTTGCAAGTGCCAAAACACGCCTGGCGTGTGCACTTTTCTGTCAAAGTCTCTGTACCATACGAGAATGCCCTGCTCCTTGGAAGCGTACCGTGCACTCTGTAAATTCTGCCATAGGGACGAGCACTGCTGTGTACAGAACGCTAAGGAGAAAGCATGCACAGCACACAGTAGTTCTCACTTGGCACTACACTTAGAACTGAGTTCTCTGCATTACGGCTATGTACCGCAGAAGATTGCTTGGCGAATGTGTATGTAGTAGCAAAGCAAGCTGGCGTTGATCCTGCTTCATGCCTCTAGTCACTGACAAGCGATCTGCTGCCAAGTGCACTCTCCAGTGCTCTGCAGATTCCTTCTTCGCGCTATGTGTCCTGCGGCTAGTTCTCTCTAGGCGAGGTAAGGTGTCGTCTCCTGCTAACACAGAATACTCTGCTGCTAGGTTTTGCAAGTGCCAAAACACGCCTGGCGTGTGCACTTTTCTGTCAAAGTCTCTGTACCATACGAGAATGCCCTGCTCCTTGGAAGCGTACCGTGCACTCTGTAAATTCTGCCATAGGGACGAGATATAGTGATGGGAAATATAAAACAATCTAACTCTCCTGCTTATCACTAATAGTGGGCAATATAATAAATTCCGTCTAAAATTTTGATATCATCCCCCTACTTAAAAAACAAATAAACGGTGAGGTGTTGTAATTCGGTATATGAGTTATAAGAACTGAAATCAGGATCCTGTAACCTCCTTCTTGCAAACCCCAGTTCATGTCTTCCTTTCCGGTCCTGTGACCTTCCCCTGTGTCCTTGTACCCACCGGGGGTCAGGTATTCCGGTCCCTGTGCCCTCTGTGTCTTCCTCCCAAGTGGCTAGCCAAGGCCACTCCCATTCCCCTCTCCTGAATACCTGTTCCCCAGAGAAACTCGGTCTCTTTCTGGCCACACCCTTGCCATTCAATAAACTGGGACTGAAAGAGCGTCTTTTGTATCCTTCTCCATCCAAGATTCGATACTTTGTCTGATCCAAAATAATTAGGAAATAGACACAGTGTAACAGCATCAGAAAAGCAAAAAAGACTTTGGTGTTAGAGGTACAGTAAGAAAAATGTTATGTTCAGCAAAGGACAAAACAAAAGGTTTTCACAAGAAGCCATACTTTCATGGTTGTCATACAGCTTAACACCTATACCTCTTTTAAGCATTATAAAGAATGCTGTAATCTTAAACAATGTCCTCCATAAGGAAGAAAGTGGATGTCCTGGTTTGAAAGACAGGTATTTGCCAAGAATGGCAGCAGCTCCTCCCTAAGATGGAGAGTGCAGACCACCCCCCTCTCCCTCCTGATTATTATAATTTTGGAATCAGGGGCTATCAGGCAGAGATATGGGGTAGGAATAACAGTTCTTTACTGGTGTATGTATATATATATATATATATATATATATATATACAAACAAAACAAGAACAGCTAGGAAATTAACAATAAAACGGAACAGAACCCAGTAACAGTTCTTTCGCTTGTGGGCACCTTTTCCCTGTGGTGCAGTTACCATCCCAGCTAGCAGGCAGCGCCAACCAGCTCCCAGTGAGCAGGGGGAGGTGGGGTGATCCCACGTGGCTGCAGGGACACTGGGAGCCATGGCGCTGTGTTCCGGATGGGAAGGTGGAGGAGACACGCTGCTCACGGATCTTGGGGCAGTGTCGGTCCCGGTGCTCCAACAGGATGCGTGAGGGTGGAGGTGGGAGGTAGTCCGGGCAGGGAGTTGCAGGGTTCCCCAGTCAAGGAAAGCAGCTCCCAGGGTCAGTGTGGCAGAGCAGGGCTTTTTTCCTATGACCCTTCTCCTCCAAGCCTAGCAAGTGAGAGAGCACAAAAGCGAGTGCTGCTCCGCCTGCTTGCTTTACCTGCCTGCCCCCAATCCATGCTATAGTCAACCAGGGTATAGTCAACCGGTGCTTAACATCACAACAGAAAAATATCCACAGAGAGAAAAAAGGGAAAAAAGAACCAACCTCTAATAGTGGCCAAGTGGTAGAGATCACGCATCTTAGTTTTTCCTTTCCTATACTCTGTATCTGAAGTACAGAACTGCTGTTGGAATAGGACTGCTCCCTCTTTCTTCAACAAAGATGAAGGAGACTGGATTGGAGTTGTAAGAGACTGAAATGTTATAGTTTATGGCATAAACATCTTCATGAAGGACTTTTGCTTATTACAGCAAAACTGTGTAACTTCAGCATCTGGCCCTTCTCACATATCTACTGCACTAGAACCTCCAACCAGTCTAGGTGGTTTGTTTCTGAGATGAGCTGTGGGGCAGAGTCAGGCTGTGGGGCAGCATCCCTAGTCCCCAGGGCAGTGTCAGGCTCTGCAGCAGCATTCTTATTTTGTGGGATAGGTATCAGGGTTGTTATCCTTATCTCTGAATGCTAAATAGAACAGGCATAACAGCAACACCACCTAGTGTATGATATCTTTAGCATTTAGAGAGGATTTGAACCCTTCAAAAATTGGTGGGTTGTACTTAGAAAGCTGGGTGAAGGGTTGGGAGAAAATTTCCCCTGCTGTCACTTCCTCACAGTAGATACCATTATTGAAGAAACCCCAAAAACATAGAGTTAGTGTGCTATAGCTCTGAATCCATGTACCCACCTTCCAAAGGAAGCTAAAAATCCAAGAATTCCTCACCTTATCAACCCACAAAATGAACTGCTTAACAGTCATAGTAACATTAGTTATAGGGCCCATGTTTAGATAAGGGCCTGCAAATGGGAGAAATATAGCTGTGACCATATGCCACCTGAACCAGGTAAGCTAGACCACATGGTGCCATCTAATGAGGTTTCTAAATTCAGCACAAAAAAATTACATTACTCAAGAAGTGTTATTCCTTTTTCACCCTTTCCTCTCGATGCCCTCAGGCCACATGTTGGGCACCAAAATCTGTCCCTATCATGTGAAAGTCTCTCTAATGTGCAAGATGGCATTGTTCAATAGGGGCATGAGGCTTGTAAAACATGGTTACTTCAGGTCTGGGACCTTATGGGTACAGGCATGCATTTGGGACCCTTGATCCAGGTCACAGGTGTGAATCAGGTATTCTCAAGGTATAGGGCCCCTTTTCCTATGGGAGTGGCTTTTAATGCGTGTAAGAGAGAGGTTTGTCCACAGAGAGAGAATGCAGGAGCACCATCACTGAATGCACTGGAAGACCCTTGAGGAAGGGATCCAGCAGCTGAAAGAAGTGGCAGTATTGAAGGTACTCTTTGGGAGGGACAGGCAGCATGATAATATGACCAGCAAGGTCAGGTGCACATAACAAATGTTATTGTGATACAGTATAAGCACTTTGTTCATTAAAACTCCTAGTAAAGAATAATGAATTTCAGCAGGAGGTGAGACAGGTATAGATTTTAACCACGTAGTTTCAAATCACTGAGTATTGTATGCGTAATTTATGCTAAAACCAGCGGCTGTTTAACCATTTTTTAAGAATTCTTCCCTAGGCTAGGAGGAACCAGCAATAAGGAATCGGGCACCTCCCCCACCACCTCCCGCTGCGACCATCAGGAGACAGATTACGATCCCCAGCAATGGGCCGCAGAGTACTCCAAGAAAGGACACGTCAGCTGAAATAGAGCTGTTTAAAAAGACCATGGGTGGGAGAGGGAACTGCGCGCCGTTTGTGGAGCAGAGACGCCCAGGCCGCCCAGTGCTGTTTGCTTACTTTAGCTTGCTGAATAAACTCTAATTTACTCGGTTTTCATTCTCGGTCTATAACGTTATGAAAACTGCAAAATCAGGGCCATCTTAATACACCATCTTCGTTGCAATGATTAATGCCGAGAATAACTGAGAAACTGTGGGTTCTGTCGCCAGGAATAGGAACCCAGTAACAGTAACAGTTCTTTTGGTTGTGGACATCTTTCCCCTTCTGGAGCAATTACTGTCCCAGTTGGCAGCCGGCTCCCGGTGGGCTGGGGCAGATGCGGTGATCTCGCATGGTTGCAGGAGTGCTGGAGGTGATGGGGACTGCATCCCAGATGGGAAGGGAGGAGGAGAGGCTCTGCTCATGAAATCAAGAAAGAGGCAGCTCCTGACTGGGCTGTGGCAGTGGTAGCAGCGACCCTCCTCTTCCAAAGCCAAGAGCAAGTGAGAGAGATCAGCTGCCCCCCTCCCTCCAGGTTTTAACTGCTTCTAATCTCTTCTAATCTCCCCTCCCTCCGAGAGAAACTCACAAAAACCAGAGGGGTTCCTCCTCCCACATTCCAAGTACCCAGTCATCGGTGCCTCTTAGCAAGTCAATGGGAAAAATTCCACAGGAAACAAGTAAAAGAAAAAAAACAATCCTCAACAATTACACATTGCATTCTTACCATTGCTAATCATATGCGTAATTGATGTTTTGTAATACAAAACCCTTTCTTCTCTTGCTGAAATTTTGCCAGCTTTAATCATTAGAGGTGAGATTTTTTTTGTTCTGAGAATGCAAGTAAACACAACAGGAGGATAAATCCAATGTCAAACTCCGAGTATTAGAGAAACAGTTTTATGGTTTTACATCAGTTGTGGGACATTAAATTCACTACTGATTTGCACTTTTTTCTTTTTTCTGTTATTTAACTCTTTAAAAATTCAACTATCTGTTGCCAGATACAAATCAAGTGCCATCAGTGTACCTGGGAATAATATAGTGCAGTATAAAAAATATAAAATAAATATAAATTCTTTTATGTTATGATCTGATGGAACAAAAATATCACAATGTGCCAAAACAAAATGAAATTACATGTGTACCATCAATCTACTCACTAGAGCCTTGAAAATGTAGACTAAATCCTATTAATATTTATTCCTGAAAACAAGATCTGAAGCAAAATGTTTGCATATCCCCCCTCCCCCTGAAACAAAAAGTAAAAGAAAAGGGAAAAAAAAAACCTAGGAAAAAAAACCCAGGAAATTTCTACTTTGAAATTTTAGTGATACATTCTATCGGAAGTCTTAAGGTTTGGCATGTTTATCCTTTGCGTAAGGCCACATTTTGCTGTCTTTTTGAATGTTTGTGTAAATTTGTCAAATTTGTAATGCTTAGAAATACTGTAAGGCAGAAAAATTCAGATTCTCCTTAGGCTTTGGCTGTTAAATTTCAGTACAATTAATCTTTGCCAGTTGAACAAGAAGCTTGAAAAACCCATGACAGAGTAGAAAAGTAAAGGGATACTGGTAATTGAAGAATACTGGAAGATAGTTAGTTAAGAAAAATGACTGAAGTGGGTTTACTGTATGAGGCTGATAGTGACTGGGACTGTGAATAAAACAGACAGGAAGCTGAGAAGCAGGTCTAAGATTGTCAAGTGAAAACTGAACTGGCCAAGCAAAGAACTGATATATGATCTTAATGGTGGTGAGAATAAATGAATGGAGAGCTAGAACTGAGTGGGCCAAAAAACAGTTCTGAACTACCCTTTTTCCACAGTCTTGAAAAGAGCCAAAAATAATTCATTTCATTGCTTTTTGTTTCCTATCATTTCTATAAACCAGTTTCCATCTCAAAATCCATGCACAAATTGAGCATGCATACATACTAATTTGATCAAGTATCTGAAATTAGGAAAATGACAAATGGATCTTGCCTTGCAACTTTAATATGCAAGAATTAAACAACCTTGAACTAAATAATTTGTTTTCTACAGGATCCTGTCTCAGTTATTTCAGGGACTGGATGCTCAGTAAATGAATCATGCATTTTCTTTATTTATTGAAAAAACTTAAAAGGTGTTTAGAAAAATGAGGAGATTGACAAATGGATGAACTATCTCCCCATTATGGAATAGTAAGTTTTGATTTTAAATAAACCTGCCAAAAACATTAGTGGTTTTGGAAGGGGAGACAGCAGCAAACTTTTTCCCGAGGCATTTTGTCATGACATTTTCTACCTCATTTACATTGTAAATGATGCTAGCAACATTTGTTTTTACTTAAATAAAAATATTGAAATTCAAGGTGCCTTTACGAAATGAAAACAGTTTTCTTTCACAAAAATAGGAAAATAATTTTGGTTTAATCCATAGAAACATTTTTCAGATGTTTCTTTTTGAGCTCTGAAAAATAATTTATTATTCACAAATTTCATAAAGATAAATAGTACTTTGAGGATCACATTCTATGTTTTCCTCTTGCACAAGCTCTGTGAGGAGAGTAGAATAATTTACTCCATGTTTTTCTATGGCTGTCTGTAGTTCCATAGTCCTAGTTTTTAAAGTGATCTTTGTGGGGGTCCAGGGAGTCCCTCTGGACCCTCTGTGGGTGCGAGAACCCCCCTGTCAGACCCCTGAAAGACCCCCAGATATAGCCAGGGGGGTCCGAGAGCTGGATCCTGCACCATGGGAACATCTGCCTTCTCTCAGAGAAGAAATGCAACCGTTAAGGGAAACTAGAGTGTAAATTAGATAGTTAGCATGTAGAAAAGGTAGTTTTTGGGATTGTTTATATTAGCAGCCACGAGGCCAAGATGGAGGATTTGGGTTGTGGTGTCTTCTTTCTTCTTCTTCTTCTTGTTCTCCATGTTGGTGAGGGATGCTGGGAATCACAAATTGGTTGGGGACAAGACTGGACATAGTAATAAGATATTGTAGTATTGGAAAGATAGTGTAAACATAGAATACGTAGTTTAAGGTATAAAAGATAAGTCCTGCCTTTCGTGGGCAGACTTTCGTCCTGGACACGGTGCTGACCAGACTGCTGCTCGCGAGCGTGAACACTGTATAGATAAGAAATAATAAACAGACCTTGAGACCGGACGACTGTCTCCTGCAGCCTTTCTTCAGCAGCTTCAAAAATACCCTGCGCCTTGAACCACCATCCTATGTCCATCTGAGTGGTCTTGGACACCAAGAGACCCTCAGACAGTGACAACCTTGAGTCTGATTTTAAAAACTGTTGAGCAATAACTTTACTTGGAGCTTTTTTTAAACTGTAAGGTCTATAAATGCTGAGTGACCTGTAAAATCAAGTCCTACATCTCTGATGGGATATTCTGAGTAATTTAGCACTTTTGACCTTTATCTCTGTGTTTCAGATTGCCATTAGAAAATTAGGATTACAAAGCCTTTATTTCAAGGAAGTTTTGAAATTAAATGAAACCATGTAAATTACAAAAATACCATATAAATACCTTGTAAAAGAGGTCATTAAAATGCTTAAATATTTGAATCTACAATGAGAAGCCTCTACTAGTTTGTGTTAACCAAGGCCTGGAACCATTAAAGGACAAAAAAACCCTCCCGTTATCAAAACCCCCCCTATATAACATTTTATATTAGTCATGAGCGTGAAGAAGACATATAAGGCAAAATCACTGGTCTGAGAATTAAATGAAGACCAAGTTACTGTTCCAGAGAAATTTTTGTATCTAGTAGTTTCTTGAATTTGTGTTTTTGCCTACAAAGTACTAATTATTACTATTGTGTGCATATATGAATATTGTGATTGTTATTGTTCAAGTATACTTTCTGAATAAGTCCTGGTCAGTCCACTACAAAATCCTCCAGTAACAACACTTCAGATGTATTTTTAATTCAGATTTCCTAGTTAAAAGACAATGTGTGCATTGATAATCAGCTAGGCACAAAAGGTAATAATCATGGTCTAATTTGTTTTAAAATATTTGTCAGAATTCTATTGAAAGGCAGCTACTTAAAATATGTATCCTTAGCTGATTTTAAAAGTTTAAAATGATTTTTATATTAAGCCTCAAAATATCTATGCAATTAAGAGAAGTATTATATATATTGCATATAATTTTCACTTCTTGAGTTGTCTTACTTTTATAATTGTGAGATTGTGATAAAGTGGAATAGTAGAATCAGTATATACAATATAGCAGTGGAAATAATGGTTTGACTGCTTTGCTTCTTTTATTGGGGCAATGAAAAGACTATGTAATCCATTATATGCACTTATATTAACTGTCTGTAGGGGAACATATTTAGGTGGGAGTTTCTGTCAGTAGTAGAATTTCTGTCTAGATTGATAAAAATTATGAAAACTCTGAAGTTATATTTTCTCATATGCATTGAAACTCACCCACCACCTGAAGAAAATGCAAAATAGCTTTACGTTTAGGGTTTGCTATACTTGCAACAGGGTTATCAGCAATCTGTTTTATCAGCAGATACAAGAGATGAAAATTCCTCCTATATAAAGAAATGTTCCAGCTGAAACTGAATTTTTCATGAGTCGGATTACTGTACGTTTATCCATGCTTTTTCAGACAGAAATATGTTTGCATGCAGTGTATGGTTGAGGTATGCAAATCTTTAAAAATAGCAGATGTATCAAATGTATAGAATGTGGACTGTAGGAATTACCTATCTATGCAAGTGCCATTTTTATTTGCCTGGAAAATCCTGAAACTCTTGAAATGCTGCTTGTATGAAGCATTATGACAGATTTTAAAATTTATTTACTTGTTTGTTTTTTGGTATTTTTTAAAATGAAAAATAATTTTTAGAGCAAGCCAATTTACCATTTCCTTCTTGTGGAGGAATTCTTATGTAGCATGAAAATTACACACTATGGCTTCTCTCTTCTACCACTAAGAGCTACATTAAAATATCAATGTATCTTTAATGAAGCTGCAAATCTAAATGATCAGAAATGAAGATTAAAATTATTCATAAATGGTGACAGTATTGTGATGTGTGTAGATGAGGTTCTAATGCGGCTGTCAGGAGAGGACAAGATTGTTTTAATTTTGAAAAATATATGTTGAAAATTAGACTTAAGATAGTGTGCAGAGTCTGTGATCATGTCATAAAATATTCTCAAAGAAGAAATAACAGTAATTTGACTTCCATTAAGTTCTGAACCATTTCAGTCTTGTAATTTGCCTGACATATTATGATAGCGCAGCAGGCAACTACCCAAGAGGTTAAGGACACTGCTGTGGCATTACGCATAACTGTGGCTAAGCCTGAAAAGCAGTATTGCAGTTAAATGGCAGATTAGTTGTCTGTGAGAAGTCAGTTCAAAAGTTGTTCTGTGCCAAAACACTGATGTCATACATTATTCAGTACTCTTTTTATGCGCTGAAGGACAAAAATAAAATATATGAAACGTTTTGAATTTTTGTTTATTTCTTTGTTTTTAACAGAGAAAAGTCATCACTTATCCCTGTATTCTTGTGCTTGACTTAGCGTAGTTTGAAGGCAGTGGCATTTAGTTTAGTTTTTTTAAACCTATTTTGCACTTACTCCTTTAGACATGTTAAGTATTTTTGCAGAAGAACCATTGATACTTTAGAAGAATACCACTAATCATAAAAGTTAATTCAACACATTAACTATTAATGGAAAAATTTATTAAAAATATTAACTGAGGACATTGTCTGAACTCCCTCCAAAACCTGACCTACCATTGTAGTTGCTGCCACATTAACACATTTTATTAAATAATATGTGCATTAATTTTTGAAGAACCAAAGCATTTTGTGAAAGAGGAAATTTAAGGAAAATATTTAGAATGACATGAAGGAATCAATTTAAGAGGGCGAATATTTACATGAGTAATGGATTCTAGGCATTATGCATTGAGATAAAGAACTGAAACAGCATCAGTCTGTTCTAAATTAAAATTAACAAAAGCCAATCTGTTCTAAATTAAAATTAACAAAAGCCACTTGAATTTTGAATATTAAATTCCTCCAGGGAATTCTATTATCCAGAGACCATTAACTATTATTAACTATTAACTATTCTGAAAATAAACTAATCAAATAAAGCAATAAATTGCATTTGAAATAATCAGAAAATATTTCATGGATGATTTGAAAATACAGCCTACACTGATTATGTAATTTATTGTTTAGGAATCATTGGCCCAGATCTAAAATGCTGTAAGGCTTAGACTTATTTATATCACTGTTTTGTAGATAGTTCCAAGTTTTGAATTTGTCTTTTTTCAATCTACTTGTCATTTATATGATTTGAAAGGGAAAAAATGTTATAGGTGTACATATCTTTTATATATATATATTTATACATATAGATACATATTTATAGACACAGATACATATATATAGATATATAAGCAGAATTTAAGGGTGACGGAGGTTGAGACCTGTGTCCTGGAATTAAAGGTGCAGTTTATTGATCTCTCCTGGAATCCCTGAAGAAGTAACTCCCAGAGAAGAAAGCAGTGGTAGAAACAGGAGACAGGAACCGTAATATCTATACGCAGATCTACATCATGAAGAATTATGTCTGGGCAGAGGTAAGTCACATGAACTAGAGATATCTATAAGCTGTGGTCTATGACAGCTGACCCATCAAAGACTGTTAGGGAGAAATTGTTATAATGATTGTTGTGTTAGATGTAGATGATGCTCCAACAATGCTGAAAGACACAGTTAACTATCTGGAATCTCTTTAGAAAGCCATGAAGGCTTTTAAGTCCACTATCTGACCTAACCTTTCCAGATGGACTAAAACTGGAACACAGTTATGAGGAAGAACTTCTTTACTGAGTCAGTGACAAAACACTGGCACAGATTGCCCAGAGAAGTTGTGGAGTCTCCCTTATTGGAGATATTCAAGAACTATTGACACAATCCTGTGTCATGTGCTCTGGAATCGCCCTGTTTGAGCAGCGAGGTTGGTGATGATCCACCATGGTTCTTTTCCATCAGACCCAATCTGTGTGTGTGTATGCATGTGTGTTTGTGGGTTGGTGTGTGTGTGTGTGTGAGAGAGAGAGAGAGAGAAGAGAGAGAGATTTGGATTCTCTAGCTGTACTATTTTATGTCAATTTAATATTGTTAGTACATCTCAGTCATAGAGCGGTTCAATGAAGCAAAGCCACTCTGTTTCATGAGTCATACCAAGCTGTGCTACGCTGCACTAAGCTGCATGTTTATAGTGACCTGCAGGACTGTGCTGCTGTGCTGCAATGGAGTGCTCCTTCACATGTGCAGGTATGTTGCAGGCTACTCATCCTAATTTCAGCTATAATTTACCTTTATTCTGAAAATAATCTATCTTCCTCAAGCATCATTACTCATTTTATTTGATACAATGATATCAAATTGGAGACAAAACTACTGTCTGCCCTGTCAGTGCAGAAAATTAGTAACTAACATGTTTCATTAAAGATTTCCATGCTTTTCGTCATGCCTTGCTAATCAGCAAGCCAGAAACAGAAAACAGAAACAGATAATAACATAAAACAGAGTAAATAAATACTCATAGGAAGTTTGTTTGTGGATACTATCAGCTGATAGTGGATGGTCTTTTAATTTGAGCATTTAAGACACAAATAATTTTTTCTAAATCTGAAGAAAAGCTGGCTTCTTTGAAATGAGTTTTTCCCCCCCAGTTCTCAGTACAAAATCTTTCTTAGCAGTGAAGTCCCAGTAAACAATTCTAGAATAAATGTCTCTTGATATGTATAAAGGTGATAGATCAGGTTTTAAATGCTGAAAAATACACCATGTAAGTGTTTTTTTACCCAGAAGCACAGCCTTCTTTCAGGTGCAGTACAGGGAAAAAAACCCCAAAAACATCTACCTTTGGGATATTAAAATCTGTTCCAGCACATTTTTGCCACTATTTTATGTTACTAAAATTAATCTACAATATGTAGTAAAAATGATTAATGAAGAGCTGCTTCATAAATTATTTTCTTTCCATGTTGATTTGCTATAGAGAGTGGAACACAGGATATCCAAAAGAATATATCAAAACGGTTTCTGAAGGTATAGTGACAGATTTATCCACATTTCACTGCAATTGTAATGTGTTATCTCAGTGGGATTGCCTGTCCCCCAGTAATATATTTTTGAGATCAAGAATGAGTAGCTGAATCAAGCTCTGCATCTTTCCTCCAACAAACTGAAAGGCTCAGAATTTCAAAGCTTCTCTGTGAACTTTTGAAGGTCTCTGCCCCAAATAAGTGCCTCATTCTCCAGGTTTTGACAGGGTTTTGATGTCTACGCTTTTTGACAAACTCTGCAAGGCACCTACATAATCTTTACTTGGATTTCTGAAACTTCATATATGCAAATAAACACTAGATCACTCTGACAGTAGCATGTGTAATGATGCAGGACTGAAGGAATTAACGTACAGTATGCTGTATACGATTTTTATTTGCAGATGAAGGGAATACCCTCAAAGAACTGAAAATACACAGAGAATTTGTTTCTTGGATCATATTCAGGAATTTTTTAGGCAAATTTTTTTTTGAGCAGCATAAATGCTAATTAATTTAGGGTAGGTTGTTTTTTCAATTGCTTTCAACCCACATTATAATTTATTTTGACCTTTCCTTTCTAAGTACTTTACTATGTACGTCATTTTCTCATGGCAACTGCTGAAGGCCAAGAAGGTATGTCAGCATCACATCATTACCTACAAATTTATTCCACACTGAGGATGATAAAAAAAGTGATATAAAGGCTTTCAAGTCAGTCTGTATGCTTTCAAAAATCCTACATTCCCATGCAGTGAAATCACATGGTTGATTGGTTTCTAACAAAGATTTATTCAAGCTAAACTTCACGCTGAGAATGTCTCAACAGTTCTTCTTTTCATATCCATATTTCTCCATTGCAGATATATTAGTTGTCATATCTTTGTGTTTTTTTTCTTGAGGTGGTAGCAGCTAGCTTTCTTCCTTTGCATTTTAAATTGCTTTTCCATGATAACCCAAATTATTATATACCCTTCACAACTACCTGCTAATAAAGTGCAAAAGAAGTTTTGCATTAAATAGAGAACATGGTCATAATTTTCACTGTATCAAGATTTGAATAAATACCACCTAAGAAGGATCCTGAATATTCAGCTGTTGCTGATTCCACCCTACACCAGCCATAGAGTAAGCTAAGACTCATCTAAATCAGAAGAGGAAATATCAAATCCTCCATTTTTCTAATGGGCAGCAGAAGTATCAATGGGGATTTTTTTCTTGGTTCGCAAATTGCTCAGGACAGGACTGAAGAACTGTCACGGTGTGACTTGGGTTTGCTAACTTTAATATATTTAATTTCTTTTAGAGATGGGACCCAGGAGTAGAGACAAGGCTTAAAACCTAGAAAAGTACAAGAAGAAATTTATTAATAACACAAAAAATATTCAGAATAAGATCTCTAGATTGTTTCCTCCTCCCCTTCATTCAACATTTCTTACCAACAAACATACAGAGAGCTTTTCAGTCAGTGATACATTCAAATAATCAGTTCAGTTTACTTAAGAGAGAAAAGTCCCTTTTTGGTTATGGCTTAGGGGGCGTCTTCACCTTCACAATCCACATCCGCCCGGGAAAAATATTGCAGATTTTCCTCCCATTCTGTCACAGTCCTTTCAGAGCTGTGCAATGGATTATGTTACACACATGGGGTAGTACTGTAGGCTGCTGAAAACAGAACAAGATTCTCTTCATGTCCTTCACTATCAAAGCCTCTGTCTTTATTCCAGTCCCAAGACAGAGAGAGCTTCAATCCCCGAGGCAAAAAGTCATCTCTTTCTCTATTAAATGTCGCATTTTAGTCTCAGAACGGAGAGCTATACTTCTCCAAGGCAAAAATAAGGTTCTTCTTCCGAAGCACCCAAAACCTCCCCAAGTATATTTCACAGTTTAAAGGAATTTTAGTAAAGTCACAATCCCCTTAGCCCACAAAAAGGTTTTCAGCTTCTTATCAGTTCGCATCTTTTCAATCCCTTCCCACCAGGAACTTTATCTTCATTGCACTGACTTCTAAAGTCTCCAGGCTTTATTTCTTCCCATTCAGGAGAGCTTAGAAAAAAATCGAGGATCTTATCCAGGCAAAAAGAAGCTACAATTGTATCCAGATCGTGAAGAACAACATGGGCAGCTGGAGGCCTCTTCTCTCAGAAGGAGGAGGGAAGAAGGGGGAAGGGAAAGCCTTTGGTGGCTCCCCAATCCCCCCTGCTCGGCCATGCCACATGGAAAGGGGAGCTCCGGGCCGCGCGGGGCCATGCGGTCAGGGAGGGGGGTCGGGACCATGTGGTCCCGCAGAGCCGGGGCCGGGGTCCCAAGCCGGGCTTCCAGCAGAGCCGGGGTGCCGAGCTGGGCCCCCCACAAAGCTGGGGCACCGGGCCGGACTCCAGGCCGAGCCCAGAGCCGGGCCGGAGCCCCAAGCTGGGGACCACCACCCCCGGAGACTGGAAGCCAAAAGAGGGCCAGCAAACCTGATCCGCTGTGATTTGTGAAAGCGAAATAACTTTTCATTGGTTTCCCGAGCTGTCCATCACCAAATAAGCTCTCTGATTGGTGGCAGCAGCCCACAGGGGAAGCTCCCAGGGACGGGAGAGCCCCTCCCACTTCCCAGCTTCAGGGGGCCTGCTCTGAGGTGAATCCACCCCTCCCCCCAAGCAAGTGAAACCAACACAAGAACATTCAGGTTGGTTGCTCCTGTAAGCTTAGCATGCATTTCAGCAGAGAAAATTTTATGTGGTACAGGCCGTTAACTGAAATTATTTATTCATATGGAACACATGAGTTCAACATGCCATATTGCTTTTCAAGTCTTGGAGAGGATGCTATAAGCACAATGCATCAGCCTAAAGAGCTGTGCAAAATTGAAAGCAAACCTTTCAATTTTAAAATCTAAATTTTTCCCATTATCATGCCAATGGAGCTGGCTGGGTTACATCCAGGACCCTTGATGACTCTAGACAAAAGGGGTAGGTGGGAGCTGGGCTTCAGGAGGGGCTCTTGTGCTTCCGGAGGGACTCATGTTCCGGGTGAGCTCAGAGGAGGATCCCCTGGTCTTGGAGCCACGCGGCCGAAGACAGGAGAGCCAGACCCTCTGCGATCACCTGCCCTGCATCTGCCCTGCTTCAGCCTCCTGCCTCTGCGGACACAGCTGACCACCAGAGCCCAAACGGTGAGCAAGGAGCTGCCCGCTCCAGCCCGCTCCCCCCTGAGACCGGCGCGGCCGCGGCCGCCCCCTCCCACCTCCGCTCCCGCCAAGAGAGAGCGTGCTCACAGCTAAAGAAAGGACTGGAACCGAGTTATCTGTTCTGTTCTGTTAGTAATTTTAACAACTGCTGTTGCTTGTACAGTTAGATATATTAGTAAAAGAGCTGTTATTCCTACCCCCTTATCTCTGCCTCAAAGTCCTTGATTTAAACAATTATAATACTTGGGGGGAGTGGAATTAAAGTCTCTATTTCAAAGGAAAACTTCTGCCTTTATTGGCAGATACCTGTCCTTCAAATCAGGACAAGGTCCAAAGCCAACACTTCAGTGGGAGGTCTCTCAATCTTCAGCTGCACCTGCAAAATGCCTTGTGGAATTAAACAAAAATCAGATCAATCCTTTGTTTCAGCCCCTCAAAGAACTAAAGCAGGCACAGTCTGCTATCCAGCAACCCATCAGATAATACTTCTGCATTGACATATTCCTCTGGTTTGAAAACAGAAACATCTTCAGATAAATGTGCTTAACTGTTGAGAATTTCAGATATTGCAATGGCAATGTTATGGTATTGAGGATTGTAATATATAATATAATGTAATTCGTGTTTAAGTTGTAAATTAAACTTCCAACAAAAGCTGAAGAGCTGGGTTAGCAAGACAATAGACATAGCCCTGGTGAAGATGGCTCTGTCCAGAGAGCACCCAAAAGATAAGAGCCCGATAAGCACCCACAATTAAGGTCATCAGAGCCATCAAGAAAAATACATTTAAATGCCCATTTCCAGTAAACCAAAATCTGCAAGTTACATCTCAATTCCATCTCCCTGTAAACCTGAACTTGCCTTCATCAGAATTCATCATCTCCCAGGATATGGTTTTGTCCAGCTCAAGGCGGTGAAAAAAAACTACATGACAAGAGAAGACAAAGACCTCCGCTCCGGGCAAGGAAAAACTGTATAAAAACTGGACTAACCAAAGCTTCTGGGTGAACACCTGGGGATTCGGAGCGATAGAGTTCGAATCATTGTGTATCCACCCGATGCCAACCCCGGGCTCGGCATTGTACTTTTTGATGGTGGCTATCGAGGACCTTGTTTCGGTCGCAAAACAAATATCGCTTATTTTAATCATATTTAATTTGGCTTGATCTCGTTTTTATCTATAATAGGATTATCTTAAATTTGTGTAGAGTTAAGAAGTATACTAGCCAGATAAAATCTTTCAGGATAGACAATGGGATAAACATTTAATTTTTAAGATGCAACATAGTCTTTGCAGTAGCTGAAGTTTACAAAATTTAGGCAATTCCATGCTTATGATCTAATAGAAATTAGGTGTCTAGAGTTGATTTTCAGTGGAGATGAAAGCTACAAAGAACCAGCTTGTAAACACTAATGACACTGAGATGCTAGAACCATCAAGTGTTCCTGTTCCACTTCTAAATAGAGGCTGTTTGATTGTGTAGACAAAGCACAGAAACAATAATGTATGATTTTGCTAGTATTTAACCACTGAAAAAGCATAAATATTTCACTGTAAATTTTGAGCTCCCAGTATGTTTTCTGATCCTTAGTGACCTAAATCACCCAATCAAGCTATATAAGAAATACCAGATGATTTCTATAATTTGTGTAGTGAAAAAGGCATATGTTTATAACCAATTTGAAGCTCAAAAGTAATTTCAATAAAAGCACATTCAAATATTTTCCAGGTCATCTAACAATCCTTTAAATCCTTTACAAATTACTGAATGAGTTGTGAAAGTGCATCCCTTTGAAACCCACTTGAAGTCTGTGGAAAGATAATAGAGAATTATCATATTATAATATGATTTAGCAGTGAATGTAGCTTTTTGTACTCTACTAGGTGAATAGCTAATGCATTTCTCTTTCATCCTGGTTTTATGCCACTACAATCGCCAGCTGCAATACACTTTTTTGTTTTGTGCACATACATAAGGAGTGCGAGGTCATGTGCAAGAAGGACCTTCAAGGTGAGTCTAAATGCATACTGTCTAGATGCCTTTGCACTAAACATTTAGAAATGTTCTCATACCTGAACTACTTCCTATTAATTCTATAGTGAGGAATTTGGGATAGTCAATAGAAGTCTATATAACATACAAGTGTCAATAAATTTCTTCAATAATATTAAAAAATAATAATATGGTATAAAAAAAACTGTATCACCTTCGAACAACAGCAAAACAATTAATAATGGTACAGTATAAGAACTGCATCACAGTTAAATAACAGTCTTTTCAGCTGCATGTGCTGAAGAGAGCCAAGGACTCTGTGACTAGCTTCGTGGGTGAGTTCAAAGTTTGGACTGCCAGGTAAAATGTTCTTTTAGCTACTGGAATTCATAGTTCAGGAAGGGCTTAACAGGAATCAGCTAAATAAAGGCCAGGAATCTCAAAAATTAGTTTCTTAAAATCAGGAAATGCAAAGAAGATGTTTGTGTCTCAAACTTCAATTTCCCTATCCTACTCATGTCTTACAATACTTTTTTTTCTTTTTCTAAATAGTTCTGTCCTTTTCTAAAAAAATTATTTACACATCAGGATTTGATCTGCAGTCTTATCAGTGTGCTGCACTCAGTGTACTCTGGTTTTCTGGACCATGTGATGAGCATGTCTTTAAAATTAGCTGCAGTGTGGCTGTCCTGACTGAATCCTGCTAGTACCTACCCCTGACAGGCATTGGGACAAGCCTTTCTGACACTGACAATTCTGCACATCAGAAAGGCAGAGATATAAAGTGACTAGGAACTTTAGGTCTAAGTGTCATTTGGATGTTCTCCAGGTTAGGCAGATTGGAAGATAACAGTAAAATCAACTGTGAAACCTGTCTGTCAAGTATGGTGATGGAATCATTCCATATTTCTAAAATTAGGTCATCAAAATTTGGCTTTTGTTAATCAGATTCCAAATCTGGTGTTAGCTCTTTCTCCAGATTTTTACCCATTTACTTGATTAATATTTATTTTTTGCTGTTTCACTTACACAAATCTGTGATTTTCTTTTCCTTCTCTGCTTTTTTTTTTTAATTTTAAAATGTTACAATTTTTTTTAAAAATTTAACATGTTGCTGGCTTCACACTGGGTCTCTGGGAAACAACTAAGGATGTATTAAAATTTTAATAGAAGGAAAACTAAAAGAAATTAATGTTGTACTGATTGTTTTGATAGACCTTTTGGCAAAACTTCTCTGAAAAACATATTTTAAATGCAAATATACAGCAGTGAAATGGTTAACTGCAGATTTATTTTCTAAAATAACTACCGAAAATCTGCTCATCTCACTGAGGATAATTTTTCCACATACCTGTGTCTGTATAGTGGCAGGAGACACTTCATTTAAGGACCTCTCCTTTTGAAAAATGGGTAAAAGAGAATGTAGATGGAAAGAGTGGCTGATCTATGCTCCATCACAAGCCTTGTGTTTTGCTACATCCCTAAGCATTGTCAAGAAAGAAAACCAAACCAAAACATGCTTTTTCTCCATCAGGCTTTTATTGATGGAAAACTTCCATGAAATATGTACATTAACATGGAAAATAAGCAAGACCATTGATTAGCCACATAATCATTGATTTCCAGGATGAAAATACAAGCAGAACCTTTTTAAGAAACACATAATATATGTTGTATATACTTGTTTCACTGTACAATGTTATCACAATACAGATCAATAAGCTAACCCTAAAACCAAGGGAGTATGAAGTCGTGCAGCTAGCAGAGAATGACCCACTGCAGAAGAGCATTAACACCAATATTCTCCAGGTCTATAATTGATCTTGTAACTACAGTCAGTTTTACTTATTAGAACACAATATTTAAAATAAAGAAATCTATATTTTGTAGATTGCTGTTTTTCTAGAGATAAAAGGGTTGTTGGGGGTTGGTTTTTTTCCCTCTCTGTGGATTTTTTTCCTATTGACATGCTAAGGAGCACTGATGGCTAGGTCCTAGCACTGATGGGTAATGACAGAAGGAAGGGGAGCTTCCCTGTTTCTTTCTTCAGAGTTTTTCTTCCGGGATGGGGTGGGATGGGGGGTGGGGGGGGGCAAGTGTTGGAGAAGACCACAAGACGAGAAATAGGTAAGGAGGCAGGGAGGCTCTTTCTCGCTTGCTTGCTCTGGGAGGATGAGCACCGGAACTGACGCTGTGAGCAAAGTCTCTCCTCCATCACTTTCCCATCTGGGACACTGCCACTATCACCCCCAGCACTCCTGCAGCTGTGCAGGATCTGCCCCTGCCCACCACCGGTAACTGCAGCACAGGGAAGGGTGCCTGCAGCCAGGAAGGACTGGAACTGGGTTACTGCTCTGTTTGTTGTTAATTTCATAGTTGTTGTTTTGTCTTGTTAGATATACTAGTAAAGAACTGTTATTCATATCCCCGTGTCTTCGGCTGAGAGCCCCTTAATTTCAAAATTATACTGATTCAGAGGGAGGGGTTTATTAGCTCCATTTCGAGGTGAGGCCTGCTCTTCCCTAGCATACCTGTCTTTTCAAACCAGGACAATGGTCCTGATGATGGGGATAAATTGGGTATTTGTATGAAATTTAAATGCTAAAGACTGCAGCTCCCACACAAGTTCCTCAATGACTCAAAGTGCAGTCTCCAAAGATTTAACTCTAGAAACACAGCCACAGCAGATCCCAGGGAGGCTCCAGGAGTCCTCTAAATTGCCCCTGACTGGCAAAGGCTTTTGCCTACAATCTGTGTTTAGGTACACTAGCTACTACATCCCCAACCTTGTGTTTATCTCCATTGTGCAGACTAGCAACCATGGTTTGGTGTGAGCCACTTTCTAAGAGCCTTTGCCACTCCACTGAACAACAAAAAGATTACAGTGGCAGGGTATAGTTCACCCCTGTATAAGGGTTTGTGCTGGGAACTATTTTGTTAGCAGTTAGCAGTTTTTGTTTGCAGTTATTGTTCAAAACCCATGGATTTGGTTTAGGGAAGTGATAAACATAAGGACTAAAGAAATGCATGCAGAAAAGAATTTCCTGTGGTCTTCATACAAATGTTGTAATGGAAAACAACACAGAGAATTCATAAATATTTCAGTATTTCCTCCATTTCCTCCTCCATATTTCTTCTAGCCTGAAGAAAAGATATTTGAAGAGGATTTAAACACCCTGTGTTCTAAATGGAGTGTTAATGGGAAACTAAGAACTACACTGCAATTTTTGTGAAAATGTTATGGTTGGTGAGATATTTACAACATAAACAGACATGTTGTAAATTTATGTTTACAACTCAAAAACTCACTAACATTGTCTCTGTCACAGTCTAGCTCTTCCTTATAGAGTCACTAAAGTCAGTAGATCTGTGGTTCCTATCAGGCCAGCTATCAGTTCCTATCAGGCCATCCCAGTCCAGAAACCTCCAGCACACGAAAACAAAAGAAGTGTGGTGACAGTTTAAAATATACTGAGTTTATCTCCAAGGAAGCAGCATAAGAACTCACTGACTCAAAATATAAGAAAATGAGAAATGAAGTTGATTTCTACATTATTGCATTTTATATTGTCCCTTCAGTCTTTAAAGCCTGCAACAGCATGCAACAGAAATTAGTTTTGTTGCTTTGCAAGATTTAAGACATGAATATAATTTTGTGAACTTAAAAATTCTGAGGCTGATGATGATTTTCAAAAGATAATACTAGAAGAAACAAAAAAAAACTTCTGGCAAAACAAACAAACTGAGCCAATTAACCTGCTCTGGAGCAAATATTAATGTTTAATTCTCACAACTTACAGTTTCTTACTGAAGTTACATAAAATTCTGTCCCTTTACTTGGCAGAGATAAATTTTTTGGTAAATGCAGCTTTCCAAGATAACTTGTCACTCATAGATAGCTATATGTTTACCCTATTATTATAATTAATCTACTTATGAAAATGCCTTTTCCTGACTATTTGATAAAAAGATACTACAGCCAATCACAATTTCAGTGATTGGTGGTAATTTGAATGTTTCAAAAAATTTTTTTTTCTGTGCTGTATGACTAGAAAATATTTAATTATGATAAAGTATTTACTCTTTTGATCTTCTGTGAACTGAATTTAATTAAATTAATCCTGCTCTATGGATTGATTTGTTGAAGTTAATAAGGATAATAAAGGAGGGCCCTCACAACCAGCAGGGGAGCCAGAGATTGAAATCATCACCAAGTTCTTATCATATAAAAGTCTCTGTAATCAGCAAAAAACATTGTACGAAGGGGGTGTGAGGCTTACACAACCTGGGTACTTCAGGTCTGGGACCTTATGGGTACAGGTGTACAACTAGATGGTACTAAGGCAAGGAATTTGGGACCCTTGACCCAGGACACAGGTGTGAATCAGGTATTCTTAAGGTAGCCAGGGCCCCTTTTCCTCTGGAAGTGGTTTTTAATGACTGTAAGAGAGAGGTTTGTCCACAGAGAGAGAATGCAGAAGCACCATCATAGAGTGCACCGGAAGACCCTTGAGGAAGGGATCCAACAGCTGAGAGAATTGGCAGTACTGGAGGTACTCTTTGGGAAGGACAGACAGCATGATAATAACCCCAGCAAGGTCAGGTGCACAAGGCAAATGTTATGAAATCTGAGAAATTGTGAGGGTCAGTCTGAAGTTTCCCTGATCTGCCTCACGATCATAGAAGATCAGAGACTGAGACTTGGGACCCCACCAGTCGCTCTGTACACTCTGTACACTATGGCCTGGCCATAGTGGATGCTTCCCAAGGGACTGTTTGTAGGTGTGTTTGCTGCTTGCCATGGTACGCTGCTCTTGAGCAGGGTATTGGCTGTTGTGTCCTATTCCTGCACCTGTTTCTTGGAGCAACAATCTCTGCATACAATAGTCCTTAAATCTCCCCATCTTTTGTCCAGAAACCACTCGCTTTGGAAAAAGACTATTAAAAAAAGTGACTTTCTTAAAGACACTCTGAGACCTCTTTCTCCCCAATGGATAGAAGGC
>NW_026612872.1:0-25323 GCF_029582105.1 Oenanthe melanoleuca | reverse complement strand
TTCAGCACCAAACTGCAACTACTATCCACATCCTGAAAAACATTGTCCCTCACACAACAACCAAAGAGATAAAGCCCAAAGCCAACAGCTATCAAATTACAGTAGCAGCCCAAAGGCAAAGACAGCACAAAACACCAATCAGCAGTTCTGCAACCAAAAGTCCATTCCTCTATTTGCAGGACCTGTCAAACGAATAAGTCATACTCCTTCAAGTGCCTTCCCCTATTGCCTACTGCCTCCCAACTTCCCTTCCACTTTCCCCTTTTTTCATCCACAATATAAGTCCCTTCAAAATTTCCCCAAATCCTATTACCCTTTCTTTTTGCTCCCTCAAATTCCTACCCCCTTTCCCTCCCTAGTCTCCCTGCCACAGCCATGCTTCTCCCTACCTTTGCTCCCTAGTTGCTAATCCTTTTCACAAGGTTAGTTTTTAATACAAAGGGGGGGATGATGTGAGGTGGGGAAAAAAAGAAAAATCTCCCAAAGTAACAACCTTTGTTTTTTCTTCAAAATTAATGACTTCTATTTGAAGTTGCAGCAGGTACTCCACCCCCATTCTACCTCGTACAGGCTCAATCACAGCTAACCACATTGCTCACAGCCACCAGAGTGCCAGTCCATGCTGAAGAATCCCTTTCCTGACTCAGTTTCCTCACAAGCCATGCTGAGAAAACCTCACCTCTCTTCCTACCAGTTCCAAGATGCTTCAAAAATCTGTTCAGACATTGGGGACTCAAAAAATGGCTTACATTTTGAAAATTGTTTCATGAATGCTTTTGGTTGTTTTTGTCATGTTGTGTTCATTTAGTTGCCTCAACCATTAAAATTTAAATCCTTAAAAGAAACATTCTTAATTAATAAAGAAACGAGGAGTTGTGGAGACCAAAGGCATTCCCAATCAGGGAGAGCAACTCCTGTTCTGTTCCCTGGGTCAGCCCTGTGTCCTCTCTCTGTCTGTCAGCCTTCTGGTCACTCTCACCCCGTTTCCTTGTTGGCCCCTCTGCCCTAGCCCACCCTTGTGACACCTCCATATCCCCTGGTAATTGGTGCCTGATGCTCTTCCCCGCCCTGCTCATCCCATCTATTTAACCTGGACCCTTACAAAGTACCTGGCCTTTTGTTCTCTGAACCATGGAGGGTGCACGCCCCTGGCTGAAATAAAGA
This sequence comes from Oenanthe melanoleuca, assembly GCF_029582105.1. Classification (NCBI taxonomy): domain Eukaryota; kingdom Metazoa; phylum Chordata; class Aves; order Passeriformes; family Muscicapidae; genus Oenanthe; species Oenanthe melanoleuca. The sequence continues at coordinate 24,159 of NW_026612872.1, read as the reverse complement.
TCTCTGTAAAACCCCTGCAAAGGCCCTTCCAGCTCATTTACTTGCTTTCACCCTGAGCAACACCAACTGCAACAAAGCATAACCCAGCTTGCAATGAGTTTTACAAAATTTTGAAGGCTTTCACTCTTACTGAGCTCCTCACAGGATTTACACACTGTCCATGCAACACCACTAATTTGGCAGGAAAAATCACTACTCTGATTCCCACGTGAGAAGAACCAAATAAAGCAAAGAAGAATAAAGGGTTTGAGAGAAATGAGGATGCAACTGAGGGAACAGAGTCAGCAAAAAATCGGGTTTTATTGCAGAGAACCATCGGATAATAAATAAAGCTCTCCAATACAGAGAGAAAATACTTTTGAGGATTACAGTGGATTTTTTGATGAGATGAACTCAAGTAAAAATGGTGAGTAAGGACGTGAAACATAAGAGAAGAAGAAGGAAGGAACTGCTTTATTTTGTTTACCTTTTCATTCTTTTCAGCATCTTTCTGAAGGGAATCTACTGCTGGCAGCTTTTCTAACAGGCCTGTTGTCCATTTGGAGATAAACAGTGGCAGAAATGGTAGAAACTTTACAGAATGGTCGTGTCACATTACTCTGAATAGCTTATCTGACCATGAAATTTACTGTTGGGCACCTAAAATTGGACTGCTGGTCAGAAAGTGTGCCATCAGAGCCAGGTGTTTCTGTGCTAAAAATGTGATCAAGTCACTTTGACTTGCTGATTTGAGCCATAAAAGCTGGACCCACTTTCAGGGTGAATTTGGAGACCTCAGCTACAGGTGGATGCACCATGTGGGATTTTCCCAGTTGCTGGGAAGAGTTCTCCAGCTGCTCTCTCTGAAATGGGGCTCCACAGCAGCTCTGGGTGGACTCTGGATGATGGTAAAGTGTTTAGGCCATTGGTGATGGATCTTTCTCAGTCACTATCCTGTCTCTCGTGTAGTAATGAGATGACCTTGCTTGGTTCTGCTTGTTGCTAAAGCCAAGCATGTAATATCGTTTTACTTTTTGGTTGCCTAAATATTCCTAGTAAAATATGACCTTTGTTTCCTTTGGTGTCTGTGTCCTTTAAAACGCCCCTGTCAATTGGCGGAACAAGGGCCTAAGGCCTACTGGAATCAACCTTTCTTAGACTTGCTGGAATTTCCTGAGGAATTATTTGTGCCCCTCATTTTTTTCAAGAGCTACAATATCCCATGTACATAGGAAAGAGGAACCTAAGCAACTATCTTGAGTTTCCTGAAAAGAACAAACTTCTTGGACAGCAAGCAGCATTCGCACAGAACTGGCAGGGTAAAAATCTCATCAAACTGCAGACACCTTGATGAATGGATTAGTGGCATTATGGGCCACGTTTGCCCATGATGGCTATGTTGCCTTTTTCCCAATCTGAAAATGAAAGTTGAGATGCTTTTAGTAAGGAGGTAATATAAAAGTGGATTTTTATTTGAAGGTTTTCATGAGCAGTTTCATAAAGATGTCCACAAAAGTCCACTCCTTCCAGGGATGACTACATATTTATAGGTTTTAGGAAACTAGCATAATTGATAGAAGGCACCAGCTAGGAGGACAAGTGGTTATGCAATTCCCCCCCAGGTCAAGTTCCTTCTCTGGAGTCCCCCCATCAGCACTGGCTTTGTCCATGAAAAGGTATCTGGAAGAATTGTTCTCAACCTTGGTTCCCTTGGAAGAACCAAGATAGCACTGGGGCCTTGTACCCCTCCCAGCTTGGAGCACTGGAATTTGTCTTTCTGCTTAGGGAAATGCTGTGGAAATGTACTGGGAAAACTAGTCACTAATACAATAGGCCACAGAGCTACAAATATATGTGTGAAGAATAGAGAGAACGAAAGAATAGAGAGGGGAAAGAAAAAAAGGAAAAACCTAAATGGCATCAGGAAGATCCTGGGCATGAGCACATAGGTTCAGATGGTCTTCTCAGCCTTATTTCTGCATATTTCTGGGAACCAGAGGAATCCTGCTGGAGTCTGTGGGGAGGTGGGTTTGGGAAGTAAGAGTTTATTTCTTCTTTTGTCCTTGGACCAGCTCCTGTTCCTATCATCAGTTAAGCCTCTCTCTAGCCTAATGCCTCTGATTGCTGCAGCTAAAAAATTTATGGCAGACAGAAGACACTGACACTTCCAGGGACATGGCTTTCTCCAGTGCCAGCTATGAGTGGGAGTCAGAACAAAAACTCTATTAACACAACTCCATTGGAAGATTCCCTTCCTGTTCACTGTGTGAATATCTCTACATTCACTTCTGAATTGTCAGTTGTTTGTTAAGTATGAAAAGTTCACTTTTGTGATTTTTTTTAATGTGGTTTGGAATTGGATAAGGATCTCCTTCATTCACAAACTCCAGGCCAAACTGCCTTTGGAATATGGCCCACTGGGCAGCTTTTGCCCAGACATGTGGACACTGCTGAAGGCCTAGGCAAAATCTGCCAGGCCTTTTTCTCAGGTTCTGAGTCTTTTTCTCAGGCTGTGAAACCTTCTCAGCTCCAGCCAGGATTTATCCCAGGCTGGAGACTTTTTCTTTACTGTAAACATAAGACAAAGAATGATAACAGAGATAAACACCTGCTAGACCCATAGGAAAGCCAGGGAGAAGAGGTGTCTCTTTCTCTGTCCAATGAACTGTCTGTATTGTTTTTCATGAAGAACCTTATTTAAAGCTATGGCTTCCTTCAATAAATGGCTCTTTTTTGCTCTTTCTTGCACCAAGCAAGAGAGTGTCTTGTTGCTGTTTTTTCTTGCCGCTCCGTAACTTTTCCATGGCAACACAGCCACGGTACTTGTAGATAAGAAAGCAAGGGCAATGGTATTTGCAGCCAAAACCCAATAAAGTGTGGGAAAGCCAAAACATCCTGAGGAGATAAAGGCCTCCAGCTCTTACTAGAAATCAACAGAGCTCCTGCCAAATGATTATGTATTAGTAAGTGCAATCTGTCTGCCTGGATGAGAGTCTTGCTCAACTGAAGAAGCAGAAAGATCAGCAAGAGTGCTTCCAAAGGCCCATCACATGGTTTTTATTTTGCTCATCTGTCTCAAGTTTGCAACTAAATGTGTGTCTGCAGCTGAGCTGATGAGAGCAGGGAAAAAAAAAAAAAAAAAAAGACTTATAGCAGGGCCGTGACATTTCACAAGAGGAATCACTGGTGTACATTTCATGAGTGGATCCCTCTCAACCCTATTAAAGTATTGTAGTCCTGGTTTAAAATAGACACGTATGAAACAGCTTTGAGAGACAGAGACTAAAAGGGCTTGTGGATTTTTTTTTTAAGAATTAGGAAAACTACCCAAAAGGTGTTGGTTTATAACATTTTAAAATATACTACATAAAAAATTAACAACTGCAATAAATAGGAGTTTAAAAATTGTTTTGGTGTATGAATAATTAGAAACAGAGAAATGTGAAGATATGAATGCATATTTTCATAAAAATATTTAATTCCAGACTAAAAGACACACTGAACTACAATACAAAGGTAGGTAAAGCTGTACTTTAATTAGCTCTTTTTACATTTCTAGAGCTTTTTCCTTCTGAAGACAAGCCGGGATATTCCTTAAGAAACCTGTTGCAGCCAAGAAGCCAATAATTAAATTTCATGGAGTCTTCTGGTGTTGGGTGAGATACCCCGGCTGGCAGATCTGAACGGAGGCAAAGAACGGGCTCTGCGTCGTGTGACAACGAAGGGTGCGATGACTGGAGCAGGAGGATGAACTGGAGCACCAACTGGAGCTCTAATCCTTTCCCAGGAGGGAGTGGACATGGTGAAAGTACTTAATGGCCTAATACGGGAGGAATCATCCACCCATGAGGTACTTCCGATTCCGGTTGGGCTAACTTGGACATACATGCTCGTTATTGGTCGTCGAAAGCTGTAAGCTTTGCTGCTCCTGCCACAGGGGATGGGGATTCTAATCACACTAGGCTGGCGATATACCCAGACTGAGTCTGAGTGCAAGTCAGAGTCGCTTCTTGTGTAGTACATCCGATCGGCGGTTCGGTTCGCTAGAGGTCGCAGCGGCCCGAAATGTCGGCTGTAATTCCAGTCAAACTCACTTCTTGACCCGCTGGTAAAAACTTTATCGCTGAGCTCTCTCCCTCCTGGGGTAAAAACTTCATCACTAATCGGTCTCCCAGGGGTAAAAACTTCATCACTAATCGGTCTCCCAGGAGTAAAAACTTCATCACTAATCGGTCTCCCAGGAGTAAAAACTTCATCACTAAGCTGTGTCCCAGGGATAAAAACTCCATCACTAATCGGTCTCCCAGGGGTAAAAACTTCATCACTAATCGGTCTCCCAGGGGTAAAAACTTCATCACTAATTGGTCTCCCAGGGGTAAAAACTTCATCACTAATTGGTCTCCCAGGAGTAAAAACTTCATCACTTAGGTTTCTCCAACTTGACGGAATAACGTCATCGCTCCAACTTGCTGGAACTGAAAAACAAACAAATCAAGAGAGTATCTTCATTTGCTGTTAAATAACTCTCACAGAGGTAAGTATGTGAAGTACTTGTAACTGTTTGCTTCTTGTCCTAGGTGCTTATTTGAAGCAAATGGCAACTTATTATAGATATTAATTTTTATTTGATAAAGGACAATAACACAAGCATTCTGCTCTAGGAAGTGTTGGAAAACAACAGCACTATTGAAGTGCTACAAATATTTATGCACATCTTTTACTTCTCATCATTATAGTTGTTAGGGTGTATTTTTTTAATCCAGTAAACAAACTAATTTCTCAGTCACCTGACAAAAGTTTTCATGCCTGTGTTAGCTTTCATCACCTCCCTTCTTCTCTGAAACAAGTCTCAGAACGTTTCTGATAGTACTTACTTTATTACTCCATTATCTTTGCACTTAACCACTGTTATTATTTGCTTAGAGCAACTGTGCAGCATGAAGGGAGATGCTGGCTCTGAACCCACATCTAAGTGACCAAAACTGCCTGAAAAGCAGACTTACCATCAGGACGAAAAGGAGTGCTGATTCCTCGGGGTATGAAGTAACTCGGAACAGATTCTGCCAGAGAAAGTAAATTAACTTCAGAGAATGTAAATATTAAAACCAAGGAAATGCACAGAACTGGAACAGTTATGGTTGGAAGGGAAGGCTGTGCTGGTTCCAGACACACTATAGGGTCTGTAAGGTGACACACCAGAGGTTGTGTCCGTTCCAGGCGTAGGGCAGGTTACATAGAGTGTCCCACCAGAGGTTATGGCAGGTCGCGGGTAAGGGGAGTATCTGTGTCTAGATGGTCCCCAGCATACTGGAATAAAAAAAGAATAAAAACCAAATCAAGACAGAATCTACATTTGCTGTTAAATACCACTCGCAAAGGCACATATGTGAAGAACTTATAACTGTTGACTTCTTGTCTTAAGTGCTTATTTGAAACACAGGGTGCTTGATTATAGATATTAATCTTAATGGACAAAGGACATTAGCACAAATATACTGCCCTAGGAAGTGGTGGAAAACATCTTTTACTGCTCAATATTGCTAGGGTGTGTTTTGGTAATCCAGTAAAACAAACTAATTTTGCAGTCGTCCTGACAAAAATTTTCATCCCTGTGTTAGCTTTCACCACCTCTTTTCTCCTCTGGAACAAGTCTCAGAACGTTTCTGATAGTTCTTACATTATTGCTGCATTATCTTTGCACTTACTACTGTTGTTATTTCCTTACAGAAGCTGTGCAGCATGAAGGGAGATACTGCCTAGGAACCCATATCCAAGTGGTTCTCACGTGGAGAAGCAGGAGCAGGTAGAGGAAGTGAACGGGCTGCTTCAGATTCAAAGTGAACCCGCATAGAAGGTAGAAAGTTCATAGAAAGTAAATTTTGAAAAGCAGAGAAATGCACAGAACTGAAGTGGTTATGATTGCAAGGAAAGGTTATTACAAAATGTTAATGATTTATGACAGAAAGAAAAGCAAAAGTCTTCATGAAAAAAAAAAAAGAAAGAAATAAGAAATTGGGGTAATGGTCAACAGCAACAAAACATGAGCCAGCAGTGTGCCCAGATGGCCAAGAAGCCAATGGCCCCTGGCCTGTATCAGGAATAGTGTGGCCAGCAGGAGCAGGGAGGTCATTCTTTCCCTGTACTTGGCACCAGTGGGGCTGCATCTTGAGTGCTGTGTCCAGCTGTGACCCCCCAGTTCAGGGAGGATGTTGAGATGCTTGAGCACGTCCAGAGGAGAGCAACAAGGCTGGTGAGGGGCTTGGAGCACAAACCCTGTAAGGAGTGGCTGAGGGAGCTGGGGTTGTTTATCCTGGAGTAAATGAGACTTAGGGGTGACCTTATAACTCTTTACAACTTCCTGAAAGGAGGTTGTGGTCAGGTGGGGTTGGTCTCTTTCTCCAGGCACCAAGTGACAGAATAAGAGGATACAGTCTTAAGTTGCACCAAGGGAAATATAAAATGAATATTAGGAAACGGTTTTTTATGGAAAGAGTGATAAAGTACTGGAATGGTCTTCCCAGGGAGGTGGTGGAGTCACCATGCCTGGATGTGTTTAAAAAAAGGCTGCATATGGCACTCGGTGCCAGAGTTCTGTTGAGCTGGTAGGGCATGGGTTGGACTTGATGATCTGAAGGTCTCTTCCAACCTTGTGATTCTGTGATATGCTGGCTAGGAACCCACATTCAAGTGACTAGAATCTGTTGAAAAGCAGACTTACCATCAGGAGCAGGACCACGAGGTGTAACGTTTTCTTCGTGTGGAAACGAAAACCAAATGGATTCTGTCAGAGAAAGTAAATTTACTTCAGAGGAAGCAAATTTTTAAAATTTTAGAATTGCAAAAAACTGACATAGTTATAGTTGGAAGGGAAGGCTATGTGGTTCCAGACACAGTATAGGTTCTTTAGGGTGACACACCAGAGGGTAAATCCATCCCAGACCCAGAGTTGGTTCCGTGGCACAGTTCCTCAATGCTTAGGTCACCTTCAGCTAGCATTTGCAGGAAATATGGACTATAACTCTGACCAAACTTACCTTCTGATCCGTATGTAAGAGTGTGCTGTCTGGGCTCACTCCTGCGTGCTGGAATAAAATAGAAGAATAAAAAAACAAGTCAAGAGAGAATCTACATCTCCTGTTAAATTCCTCTCACAAAGGTACGTGTGTGAAGTACTCATGACTGTGTGGTTCTTGTCTTAAGTGCTTATTTGAAACACAGGGCACCTGACTACAGATATTAATCTTCAGTAGGCAGAGGACATTACAACAAGTATCCTGCCCTTGGAAATGGTGGAAAACAGCAGCACTTTATTTGAAGTGCTACAAATATTTACAGAGATCTTTTACCCCTTATCATTAGAGTTGCTAGGGTGTGTTTTTAAACAAATTTATTCTCCCTTTCACTCTAATTAGGGAGCACATGCTCTGTTAGCCACAGAAGGGAGTCCTTTAAGTTCGGACTACTTCATCATCAACTGAAAATCAACACTTCATACTCTTCAAATATTAGTCAGGCATATGTTACAGGCAACATTAAATTAAATCACTGTAATATTCAAGTATGTTACAATAGTCTGACAAGTTAAAAGTTCCCATACCTAGAATACTGAGTGCCAAACAATTTTTGCATAGAAAAGGCACTTTGTTTGCCAAATAGCAAGTGTGGTGTTGAACGACTGTGTTTCTGAACACCTTGTCCTAAGTTACATAATATGATTTATAATATAAGTTTCATATTGTTATTATTTTAAACTGTGTGATTTATACAATTTGGTTACAAGTACAGCTTGTGTAAGGAAAGCCACAGGATAAGGAGAGCATTTGTACCAGGAGACCTGCATTCCTTGGCTATGCAACAAAGTTGGCAAGTGACACCCAGTTGATTAAAATCAGGTAAGAAGATTTTTATAATTTGTGTGCTCTCCAAATGAGTGAAAGTGCAGATATCTTATTATCTTTAAAAAAAATCTGGCAGTGTAAGTGCACTTGGAAGTTTCAAGTCTCCATCTATCCTTGTAAGGTTACAAACTCCAGGAGTTCTTCAGTCTTTTCAGTGGACACTAAAGGTTCACAAATCACCTCCTATACTAAATTTAAAGAGTATTATACTTACATAGGTAATAAAAAAAGCATCAACAAAGCTTTTAAGTGTGAGAAATATCTCACTGCTTGAGAAGGATTCATAAAATTTGAATTTCTGAATGCAGAACTAGTAGGGGAAAGAAATGTCTAGGTAAACCCCTTCCTTTCCACATACTACTGTCATAGTACACATTATATATATGAAAAGAAAAGCAAAGATGACACAAAGAAGTCTGATAAAAACGATGAAAAGCTAGAAATATGTGAAAAGATAAAAGAAAAAAGTAATATGATGAGAACTCTTGGGGAAAAAAAGTTTTTATAGAGTTTAAACAAATAAGCAGGACTAATTTTATTTGTTTTCCCCCCTGAAATGGAAAAGGAAGAACTGCTGGACATAGTGATAAGCAGGGTGCAGAGAGGGACCCCTTAATTCCAATTCTGTACACACCGAAGGCAGGAGTAACAGAAGGTAAGGAGCAAGAGACAAAAGAGGGATTGATAGGTTTAGCAGGTTATATTTAATTCACATGAGACAGCAAGGGCTCTGTAAACTCTTAGGAGCTTGCAAAAGCAGATGAGTAAGACATGGGAAAATAAGAGGCTTCCAAAAAACATAGTAGCCATGAAACTTTGTGCAATCTCTGCTTGTTTGAATGACTTGGGACTGATGTAGCCTCTGGTCCATGTGTTTATGTCTTTTTTAAACTTACCTTGCAGTTCCAAAAGCTTGGCTTTTGCATCACATAGCTCATCCTCTGCAGAATACATCTGCACCTGAGCATCTTTTCTAGCCAAGGACATTTCACTCTCCAGAACTCGACGAAGAGCCTCTCCTCTCTCCAGTTCTAACCTTAATTTCATTAATTCTTTTTTATAGTAAGACATCTAGAAAATAAATATTTCAGAAATTGCATTCACAGCTGTTGTCTTATCACATCTGAATTTGAAATACAGTCTTGAAACTTCATATTTTAGATACTTTTTTAAAATGCAAACTGATCCTGTTCTTATATCCTTTTCATTTACCTTAAACATATCTCTCTGTTTTCCCAAAGATACTTCTGCCTTAAGACAATAAGTTATAATTATATTCCACAGGCAATTTTCTAATAACTGTATTTAACAACTAGAAAAACAGTCATGTGGATTCTAGATTATCAGACACCTAGGAACTCATTATGGAAACACAAACTTCAGTCCAATGAAGTTCAGCAGTCAAGCAGAATGCTATTAAACACTACAAACAAAACAAAGAAAACACTTCAAAAAGGCTGTTATCTGGTATAAGAAAGTCTAGACACTGCTGCCAGAAATTACCCCATTCAAGCCATTTGATTGCAAGAAGGTGGAAAGTAAAACATGCATTTCTTCACAACATCTACAAAGCAGCAGCATCCTTATTAACAGGAGCACCATTAATGGCAAATAATTTAACCCCATTAAAAAGGTTCTCCCTGATGCTCTTGTGGCAAACTAGTACCTAAATCAAGTAGCAGTAAGAAAATACTTTGTTAAAATTTTCTTTAGTTTGAATTATGATTACTGCTACAAGTAACAATTCTGCTCTTAGCAGTTTGTTAGGGGCAGCTGCTGTGGGTGCTCATTCCTCTCTTTTAGGTTAAGTGCAGCCAATAAACCAAGTTTGTTGTTCATATCCATTTTTTAAAGTTCCTGCTTCTTACACAGTGATTTGCTCTTGTTGTGCTCCCGTTGCTCCATCCATGGTGGGGTGATTCTCTAAAATGATCCCTGGAATTACCATGATTAAAACACTCAAACCAACAAACCATGTCTTACACTGAGAATTCCAAAGCTGGGGATGTAAAATATTTTCCTGCATGACTTTGCTGTTGTGTAGTACTCCAGTTTCTTACACACACCTTCAGCTATTAGCAATGACACTAAAAGTTACATCAGTTCCTGCAGACAGGCATGAGAGGTCTGTGCAGTGCTGCTGCTTTCTTATTTTCCAACTAGTGACTGTGAATTTGATTCACCTGATGAGAGGATTATTTCAAGGAAACTTGAAATAATTGCATCTAAGGAAACAAATTACATTTATTTTAAGGATAAAAGCAAGCAAGCAAGCAAGCAAGAAAGAAGCAAACAAACAAACTCCTTACATCTCGATTGTATCGCCTGGTTAATTCCAAGTTTCTTTGCTCAAGTGCCTGGAGTTTCATCCTTAAATCTTCAATGGTGTCTATTTCTGGTTGATTTCTGTCCTGTGGTAACAGTGGTTCTTGTATATCAGTGCCTGACCTGAAAAATGTGTTTTCCTTTAAAATGAGTATTCCTTTAAAAATTCAATGTTTCTTCACTTCAATTACCCAAGCACGGACCCTGGGATTTAAACATTCACATAAGTAAAATTACTTTGTGCAGTTTTTGTCTGCTATTGCTCTTTGAAGAAAGAATTATATAAAATTGTTTATTTTGCAGTGTATGAGAGAAATGGCAGCAGGAACTTGAAGAGAGATGCACTTTGGATTAACAACGTTGATGTAAGCATAATGTGTTCATTATTCTTTTTCAGTATCTTTATTTTTGATAATGAACTTCCATAATTTTTGATAATTAATTTCCAGGTGGTTTAAAGACAGCATTCCAATCATGCAAGTTAAAATAACAGGCAAGCTTTTTTGTCTCCACAGTAAGCTATTTTTTTAACATGAGTTACCATCTCAAAACCATCTCTGTCGTGAAACAAACTCACAGATGTGGAAAAAAACCTCTCTTTTACATACTTGGTCTTCACAGAGACTCACATTCAGCCTACAGACATGCAACTGATCACAAACACAACACAAATGAAAGGTTTAGTCCTCCAAATTACTCTGTTTTATCTTAATTTCCACTACTATTTCAGCTATAACAAAATCTACTTGGAAGTCAGCAGAATCAGCCCTCAAGGACCCCAAACAGTAATAAAAGAGTCAAAACCAAGTTTCTGTATATGAAGTGAAAAATCTAAACATAGAATATGCAAATTTCTGAATATACAAACACAGAAATAGGTACAGATACATATATATATGCACATATATGTATACATATTAAAAATATTAATTAACTAGTTAAATAACTTGAAGTGAAATTATTATAACTTCAAACTTGAAAACTTTTAAGTTGTTTAAGTACTTGAAAATCAGTGTTCACATTATTTGATGTATGTTGGTTTTCACAATATTTAAGTATGTAAGAAAGACTGCAGTAACTGTTTTCTCCATGCAAAACTGCAAGTTTATGGGCAAGAAATATGAAATACACTGATACAAGAAATATGATAATTAAGCACTAAATTATCATATAATACAGAAATGAATAAAAATAAAGATCACCTTTGTCTACATGAAGCGTTTTTCAGAGAAATGATAATATACTGCCATTTAATTAAGAGATATTAAATATATTTGTATAAAAAAGACCACTTTTCTTCTACATTTTTGTATAGGCACAATAAACAATTTCATGACCAAAATGATGTATGTTTTCTAATGTTGTTGGGTTTTTTTTGACTAGCAAAAAAGACACAAATGCCACCAAGAAGGGGGTTGGTAACTTAGATTAAATCTTGCCTCTAAAGACATTCATACTATTAAGGGATAAAATTTCAGGTTTTTAGCTGCAGACTATAAATATTTAAATATAAAAATTATATGGCACCACAAGCATTAGCAAATTAAGGATGCTATGGAAATGAAAAATGTGCATTAGAGCATTGAAACAGAGAATATTATATTACGTACTGGACTAAAATTGCATTAGAAACCTCTTTGAAATAGCATTTTATGAACAGCTTCTGAACTCATAAGGCAATAGGTGGAAACTTAAAAATATTATAAAATTAGAAAACCCTAATTTCTTTCTTTGTACAGAACCAAAAAAACCCCAAATCAAAACCAACCAACCAACCAAACAAATAAACAAACAAACAAAAGCCCCCCCACCCAACCAGTGACAGAACTGCTGAACTATTATTGTGTTAGCCACTTCATTTTGGTTGTCTACCTAAACATTTTCAAATAAAATACAAACTAGCCTTAAGAATTTTTGTTTCTCTGATACTTCATTTAATTATCACAGTGTGGCCAACAAATGCAGTACTTTATGAAAGCTTCCTACTATCACTTGGAAATTTTTCCCTCATTCTTCATGGAACAACTAGAAGTGCTACAACCATAAAGCTCTCTGAAGATTCAAAGAAAAAAATCACATAAAAGTGTGGAAAGTTTCAAACAATGCACAATTTACAGCCTCACAAACTTCAGAGAATGTTTTCTACTTCCATTTTCATATATTACTAGTTCATCAACCCTTGGTTTTGAACTAAAACATGTTTTTTACCAACTACAGTTTTTATCTAAGACAACATTTTTAGCAGGACTTTAAAATGTTCAGGAAAGCATATGAGCAGGAGAAAGAGCTCTTGAGTCCTACACTGCAGGAGCTCAAAACCTAAATTCTCAGTGTTCACTTCACAAGTCTGATGGTTACACTCAGCATTGACCATTGCACAAATCCAGCTTCTCACTGGCTTCAATTCCACAGCTGGCAGAAAATTTTGCAACAGAGAGAAATGTTCTTTCACTTACTACCTAGCAGTGTCATTTTGCTAAATTTCTGCAGCTGAAGGAGCAGACTGCAGTCTGATTTTCTAACCAAAGTCCTTATTTGTGGAATTTGGCTCTTCCTATGTAACTGGCAGTTGTGTACAGACTAAAGAGAGACAAATAGTTTGTGCTAGAGATCAAACCCCTATTAAGTTATAAAACACAGGAGTCATGGTAAGACTTAAAGCCAAGCTCTACCACCTCAATTAATGTGAAAACCCTCCTGTGCCTCCTGGGCAGGATTCCTATGTGCTGGCAGAAACTCTCTCTGCCTCCTGATGATTCTATGACAGCTTGCATGTTTCACACCATATCTGGTTCCTTCTCAGCCTGAACTGCATCATTTCAGGCATCTAGAAAATAAAGAAGCCACAAAAGCAGGAAATGAACTGCTAGACTTAAAAATCCAGAACTGGGCTCACCGATTAGCTTCCCCAGAAGAGATGTTGACTGAAGTCTGTGAAGTCATGGTGGGGAAAATACAGCTTTCAAAGTCTATAAACTGTGGGGAATTAAGAACATAGTTAACCATATATACTTTTACTTGATGAGCATCAAAGATTAGTCTATTCTACATCATAAAACCATTAAGGCCTCCAGCAGAGATGTGCTTTATTTGTCAACCCTCTAACATATTAAATTTTTAACCACTCATGAGCAATTTCACAGTGTCACTACCATGCCACTTGAGCAATCACCACAAGTGCAATTGGACGTTGGCTTTAGAAAACAGAATTGTACTGCTAGTCCTCCAAACCTGAATATTGTAGACAAATAAACATATATGTATAGCAGAATATCCACTGTCAAGAGTTTTCAGAACACCAATAAAAAACTGTTATGTTTGTGTAGATCGAGCTGCATTCTCCTAAGCAGATTGCAACCTCTGCTTCTCTTCAAACCAATTCTAAGGGAGATAAATGATAGTACTATGATTTTGAAGTAGATGAAATAGACAAGGTTGCCTGTCTAACAGAACACTATGTTAAAGCCTGCTAAGTCTGTCAGAAATTGCACAGAAGTTTTCCATTCAGATGTAGCCCTGAGACCTAAGAAATTAGGTATTTTTGTAACACTAGTCCCTTTATTATTGCAAGTTACACCAGAGTCTCATAATGAACAGAAAAAAAACCCACAAAACCAAACAACAACAACAACATCAATATCCAAAAAAAACCCAGAAACAAAGCCAACAAAACTGTAGTTTCATTACAGAATCAAAATGTTTTCTGTCACATCCACATCATTAACTTCGTTAATTTACTCTGAAGTCACATAGAGGAAAAGAGAAAACTAACCCTGAATAGTGTCACCTGGGAATGCCAAAAATTTTGAATATGCAATATTCCTCTGTTCAAATAGGCATCAATAGCTCACTACCACACAAAGGGATAATTTCAAAAAGCATGCTGTTCCACCTAGGAAAAAAAGAAAACTCCAGTGCCACAGAGCAGCTTGTGGGAGTTCTATAATTAAACGAAACAGCAGACCAAGCTTTTGTTTGGGGAATTATGTTTTATGTGTCTTTAATAACTTGTGTCAGTTTCTTCATGCAAATTTCTGAATATATGCTGAATACTTCAGAACAGGCCACTGATTTAGAACAGATATGAGGAAGAAATTCTCCTCATTGAGGGTGCTGAGGCCCCGGCATAGGTTGTTCAGAGCAGCTGTGGCTGTTCCATCCCTGCAAGTCCAAGGTCAGGCTGGACAGGGCTGGGAGCAGCAACCTGGGAGAGCAGAAGGTGTCCCTGCCATGGCAGGGCTGGAACAGGACATTTGAAGGTGACAGACACCACTCAAGGGTAAACCTGAACGTGATCTTAAAAACTCGAACGGCGCTGAGTTAAAGCAGGCAAAGCCTGGAGCAGCAACAAGCGGCAGTGGAAGCGCAGAACTCACCGGACAGGCTGCCGGCGGTGCCTGGAGCGGTGGCGATGCTGCTCCTCCTCCAGCACGACGAGCTGGACGGTCGGAGGGCAGCGGCTCCGGCACCGCAGGAACTGCAGGGCTGGGACCAGCTGCGACAAACGCGGAGCCGCAGCGGGAATTCCACGGTTGCCACGGACGCGCAGGTGATGCCACAATGCCCCGAACCGAGCCGGGCTCTGCCGGCTCCCGCTGCTCTCCCGCCCTCCCAAACTGTGCTAAGGCTCTTGTACCCAAGGACATGTTGCCAGATGCTGCTGCTGAATCTTTCTTGGATGTTTGCCATTAACTTGTGTTTTAATTACAAAACTGTAGCTTCTGCTCATTTATCGGTGCTGTAGAGGGATGGCTTTTAATTTTTTTGTTCTTTTCTGTAAATTGTTTAGCATGGATCTGTCTAAAAGATCCTTAAGGAATTAAAGCCATTTTTACTTGGCTGTGCCTTAAGAATAAATACTCACTGTGAAATATTCTTTGTCCAGAGGATTAAATTACATCTTTTGTTTTCCAGGGCAGGGTTTCCACACTTTGTCCATAATCCCTCCAAGTCAGCAATGCTCACCACTAGTTTCATGTTACTGAATATCAACTCAGCTTTTTTACATCTCTTTCCATGGAGAGATTTCTTCTGCAGGAAATGTGCATTGAGCAATCCATGATACACTGTGTTTCTCCAGCAGCTTTCCACTCACCTCTGCCCCATTGTTATTGCTGATGCACACACCTGGTAGAGGCTCCATCCCACTCTCTCACGGCTTTGTCCTGGTTCTCTCTGAAGCAAAGCTGTAGCTGATGTGCTACAATACATTTATTGTGGGCTGTACTTTGCAGCTGACATACAGACACACACATATGAACAACTTTGGAAGGCCTGAGTCAGCCGACCCAGTGCCTCTGGAAGGATGAGGGCAGCATCTCAGCTCAAAGATGACAAATGTTTTCCCATTCACTACTGTGCTGAGACAAGGCAGCCCTGAGCCACGGCAGAGCAGGAAGAGCTCACAAACAGCCCTGCCAGACGTGCAGGTTTGTCCATCAGCGACTCCGACGTGGACATTTAAGAGAGACTCAATGGCACCCATGCTGCATATCTCAGTGTTATAAAGCAGTAGTAAAAAGGCCACCAGAAAGTGTATCCATGGCTCTGACAGCCCCACTGAACTCCAGATCCCCAAGAGATTTGATGGCCTCCGGCCCCCTTGGCCAGTGGCCGCTGCTGGTGGCAGCACCCACGAGATGGAGCTCTGAGCTTGACCATGAGCTGGGTGAGCACAATCCCTCCTGCTCGTTTTGCACTCGCTTTTTGCCTTCTTCCCTCCTGCAGAACTGTGGAGTTGAGGGTGTGTGATGCATTTTCTTACAGGATGAGTGCTGATTTCAAATGCCAGTCTGAGATTTTTCTTTCCCATCTACATCTCTGACTTTTCTGATTTGCTCACTCGTCCAGCCATGGGCCCTGCTGGTCAGAAACACCAACCCTCAAGTCTGACCAGAGAGTGGGGCTCAGTTGTGAATGGAGAACAGCAGATCAGCTTCACTCTATTGTCCTGCTGTGCAAGGCAGGGATTATTGGTGGACTACTCGGTTGGTAATGACAGTGAATGGGGACTGACCCAGGGAGAACCATGGTGAAGAATTCCAGGGTTTACTGAAGATGCTGGGGTAATTCTACCATTCTCCAGTTCCTATAAATTGGGGCATGAAGTTCAATGTCCTCCCTGCAGCCCTGGCACAAACAACTCCCAGTATGTTTGGAGGCCTGGAGACCAAATGAGTCATCAGAATGATTTTACCCATCTTTGCAAGGGATCATTTGTTCAGGAAAGTGTTTTCATTATTTTCCTGCTCTGGCAGAGGGCAGCAGTGTGATGTCATTCCAATGTCAGCTGAGGAGAGGCAGAAGTTGTCCTTCTTGCTGCAGTGGAAGATTGCAGCTGCAGTGTTTCCCTGGGCTGTACTCCAGGTAATCTCAGTCCCTGTGTCACCTGCAAGACTCAGTCCTGGCAGCTCCAGGCAGATTTGCTCTGAGGAATTCTCCAGTGGCCCCAGGCCTTGCAGGTGGGCTTTGAGCCCCCAGTCCCAGCCCTTTGGAATCAGTAGAGCTCGTCCTTAGGGACCTGATTCAGGCACTGCTGGACACTGGCTTTTGGTGCACGCAGCTCCTGATGGACATGGATGGTTTTGGTGGGAGGAGTTAGATATCACCCACACCAAGGTGGCTCACCTGCAGATGTCCAGGACCAGGTGGAACATTTTGAGGAACAAAGTGGAGCCTCTTATTGCCCAGAGACGCTCAGAGCATAACTACAAGACTAAGGAAAGGGATGAAAAAGTGTCTGGTGAAATGCAAAATAAAATCAGCTGTTTGGGACCCTGAGCAAGGAAGGCAAGGAAGCAGAAGATTGTATCCTAGAAACATTCTTGTTTCTTAAGGCTATACTTTTATCCTACAGGATATACAAGTCAGAGAGAGATTAATTATTTTCTAACAAAACACTTTTACCATTTGCTTACATCTTAAAAAAAAATTGCATCTTGAATTTCAGCAGTGGTCAGTGATGTTTAAACTGCCTTTTTGCAGCTGAAAATCTGGCTGATGAGATCAAACCCAAAGGCATCTTCTCCCATACCAGCACCTGCGACAGTGACGACAGCAGGCTAGCAAGCAGGGCATGTTTTCTAGCAAAGAAACTAGTCCTTTCCTCTCATGCACCAGGGAGATTGAAGTCAGGGTTAAATGTCTCTAAAATCCTTGGCTGCAACACAGGTTTAGTCCCCCAAAGCAACAGAGAATAATGGAGTTATTAAGGAAGTGGTTTTGCTCTCAGCAGTAAGGTTTAAGGCTAAAGCCTCTCCATCATTTTCTGCTTGGAGTAACAACCCTGAAATCTCCAGGCTTTCTGTTCCAATTCTCCTCCTGTCTCTAATTTTGCACTGTCCATGCCTCAGGTGCTGATGAATGGAGAGTAAACTGATGAATACTTCAAAACTCAGCTTTCTAGGATCAATACTGACTTGTCCAGTTTATAACTAACATGCTTTCATGAGGATTTCTCTTCCCATTAGCTAACTGGTTGAGAACAAAACAAATAATTTTTATTTCTGCAGAATTCAGAGTGGCCTGTGGAAGAAGATGATTTTTTCTGGCACATTTTCTTTTTGAAGGAGATACTCAGTGTGATAGGGCCTGTGATTACTGGGCTCTAGAGTAATGGTGAGCTGCCACAAACAGATCTGCTGACTTCCAAATCCTCTGTAGCTGGGTCCTGTTGTGGAAACAAAACCTCCCCTATTTTGTATGCAAGAGTGGCTGTGCAGTTGCTCTTTAGTTTATTCTTCCTTATTTGCACCTGTACTTAATTGTGGCATTCTTCACTTCTCTTCCTGTATAGAAAACTTCCATAAGCTTCTAATTCTTCTTATTTATGAAGCTGGGACAATCTCCAGAACATTAGCAGGCAATTTAAAAAAGGATTTAGATAATGCAATGAATAGGAGCAGGCAAAAAGGAGCGTGGTATGGCTGAGTCCCTTCTACTGCCAGCTGTGTGCTTATGTCTTCCCAAAGAGACTCTCGCCAGGCCAGGTCAACATCCACAAATCCATGAAACAGAAAATCAGGAGCCTAAATAATGCTCTCCTTGCTGACAAGGAAAACAATCAAGATGAAGCAAGATGAGGAAAAGAAGAATCAAAGGCCTGGTTTATGTGTTCTGAGGAGCTGTGATTGCAGTTTTGGCAGCTAAAAGGCTTAAAGCTTTAGCCCAGTCTTCTTGTTCCTCTTTGTCCTGGACAAGGGGCTTAAAAAAGAGGTGCTGGATTTCGAGTGTTTGTGGGAGAATCCAAACACAGGCATAAGCTGCCAGTTTGTGAAGAGGAAGAAATTGACTGATTTGAAGCACTCAGCTGGTTTCCCAGTTAATTTCCATGTTGAAATATTAGTTCATTTGTTTTAAAATCACAACTTTGTGAATTAAAATCTCTCAGAAATAATAATGAAAAAAATGAAACAACACACAACATACCCTCCATCCCTCTTATTTTGTTTGGTACAATATATTTTAAATAACTACATGACACAGAATTAGCAATCCATATCTGAAAGCCATTTACAGAGATCAAGTCACACATGAGAAATGAAGTTTTGAGACTTATTCCAGACAGTGTGAAATGCTATGGAGCTTTTATCTCTTGCAAGTAAAACCTTCAGTCTTAAGGATATATCCCAGGTATCCGGATGGATGTGGGCTGTAAGACAAAACCTGAAAGAAGCTCAGGATACAGTGGCTGGTGCCAGCAAAGAGTTAAATCATATCATGCTAGGTGTGCAGACAGAGAATTTATCAGGAACGTTAAAAACAGAGCTGCAGAAAGTAGAGCAGTGCTCAGGGTAGAAGCAAGTGCTTTTCCAGGATCCTGGAGGTGCCGTTTATTCAGCTGTTGTTTGACATACACGCTCAGATCGGGGCTCGAAATCTCTCGGTTCAAGAGGTTTCACGAGAACCTTTCCTAATCCCTACTCCCTCCTCATGGAGGGAATGAGCTCCTCTGGTCCAGAGAGCGCCCTGCTTTGAATTCTGTGCACAGACATCCGGAACTTTCTGGCTGTTTGCTCCTCTCTCTGGCCGAAGAGCGCGCTGTCCTGAGGATTCGCGCATCTCAGTGTGGCTTTGGTGTCAGTCGGTGCTTTCAATGTCCTGCACTTTTATTGTCCCGTCGGGAGCCCTTAATCCTTAGCACAGTTTGGGAGGGCGGGAGAGCAGCGGGAGCCGGCAGAGCCCGGTTCGGTTCGGGGCATTGTGGCATCACCTGCGCGTCCGTGGCAACCGTGGAATTCCCGGCTGCGGCTCCGCGTTTGTCGCAGCTGGTCCCAGCCCTGCAGTTCCTGCGGTGCCGGAGCCGCTGCCCTCCGACCGTCCAGCTCGTCGTGCTGGAGGAGGAGCAGCATCGCCACCGCTCCAGGCACCGCCGGCAGCCTGTCCGGTGAGTTCTGCGCTTCCACTGCCGCTTGTTGCTGCTCCAGGCTTTGCCTGCTTTAACTCAGCGCCGTTCGAGTTTTTAAGATCACGTTCAGGTTTACCCTTGAGTGGTGTCTGTCACCTTCAAATGTTCTGGCACCTTCAAATGTCCTGTTCCAGCCCTGCCATGGCAGGGACACCTTCTGCTCTCCCAGGTTGCTGCTCCCAGCCCTGTCCAGCCTGACCTTGGACCCTTGCAGGGATGGGACAGCCACAGCTGCTCTGAACAACCTATGCCGGGGCCTCAGCACCCTCAATGAGGAGAATTTCTTCCTCATATCTGTTCTAAATCAGTGGCCTGTTCTGAAGTATTCAGCATATATTCAGAAATTTGCATGAAGAAACTGACACAAGTTATTAAAGACACATAAAACATAATTCCCCAAACAAAAGCTTGGTCTGCTGTTTCGTTTAATTATAGAACTCCCACAAGCTGCTCTGTGGCACTGGAGTTTTCTTTTTTTCCTAGGTGGAACAGCATGCTTTTTGAAATTATCCCTTTGTGTGGTAGTGAGCTATTGATGCCTATTTGAACAGAGGAATATTGCATATTCAAAATTTTTGGCATTCCCAGGTGACACTATTCAGGGTTAGTTTTCTCTTTTCCTCTATGTGACTTCAGAGTAAATTAACGAAGTTAATGATGTGGATGTGACAGAAAACATTTTGATTCTGTAATGAAACTACAGTTTTGTTGGCTTTGTTTTTGGGTTTTTTTGGATATTGATGTTGTTGTTGTTGTTTGGTTTTGTGGGTTTTTTTTCTGTTCATTATGAGACTCTGGTGTAACTTGCAATAATAAAGGGACTAGTGTTACAAAAATACCTAATTTCTTAGGTCTCAGGGCTACATCTGAATGGAAAACTTCTGTGCAATTTCTGACAGACTTAGCAGGCTTTAACATAGTGTTCTGTTAGACAGGCAACCTTGTCTATTTCATCTACTTCAAAATCATAGTACTATCATTTATCTCCCTTAGAATTGGTTTGAAGAGAAGCAGAGGTTGCAATCTGCTTAGGAGAATGCAGCTCGATCTACACAAACATAACAGTTTTTTATTGGTGTTCTGAAAACTCTTGACAGTGGATATTCTGCTATATATATATGTTTATTTGTCTACAATATTCAGGTTTGGAGGACTAGCAGTACAATTCTGTTTTCTAAAGCCAACGTCCAATTGCACTTGTGGTGATTGCTCAAGTGGCATGGTAGTGACACTGTGAAATTGCTCATGAGTGGTTAAAAATTTAATATGTTAGAGGGTTGACAAATAAAGCACATCTCTGCCTTAATGGTTTTATGATGTAGAACAAACTAATCTTTGATGCTCATCAAGTAAAAGTATATATGGTTAACTATGTTCTTAATTCCCCACAGTTTATAGACTTTGAAAGCTGTATTTTCACCACCATGAGCTCACAGACTTCAGTCAACATCTCTTCTGGGGAAGCTAATCGGTGAGTCCAGTTCTGGATTTTTAAGTCTAGCAGTTCATTTCCTGCTTTTGTGGCTTCTTTATTTTCTAGATGCCTGAAATGATGCAGTTCAGGCTGAGAAGGAACCAGATATGGTGTGAAACATGCAAGCTGTCATAGAATCATCAGGAGGCAGAGAGAGTTTCTGCCAGCACATAGGAATCCTGCCCAGGAGGCACAGGAGGGTTTTCACATTAATTGAGGTGGTAGAGCTTGGCTTTAAGTCTTACCCATGACCCCTGTGTTTTATAACTTAATAGGGGTTTGATCTCTAGCACAAACTATTTTTCTGTCTTTAGTCTGTACACAACTGCCAGTTACATAGGAAGAGCCAAATTCCACAAATAAGGACTTTGGTTAGAAAATCAGACTGCAGTCTGCTCCTTCAGCTGCAGAAATTTAGCAAAATGACACTGCTAGGTAGTAAGTGAAAGAACATTTCTCTCTGTTGCAAAATTTTCTGCCAGCTGTGGAATTGAAGCCAGTGAGAAGCTGGATTTGTGCAATGGTCAATGCTGAGTGTAACCATCAGACTTGTGAAGTGAACACTGAGAATTTAGGTTTTGAGCTCCTGCAGTGTAGGACTCAAGAGCTCTTTCACCTGCTCATATGCTTTCCTGAACATTTTAAAGTCCTGCTAAAATGTTGTCTTAGATAAAAACTGTAGTTGGTAAAAAACATGTTTTAGTTCAAAACCAAGGGTTGATGAACTAGTAATATATGAAAATGGAAGTAGAAAACATTCTCTGAAGTTTGTGAGGCTGTAAATTGTGCATTGTTTGAAACATTCCACACTTTTATGTGATTTTTTTTCTTTGAATCTTCAGAGAGCTTTATGGTTGTAGCACTTCTAGTTGTTCCATGAAGAATGAGGGAAAAATTTCCAAGTGGTAGTAGGAAGCTTTCATAAAGTACTGCATTTGTTTGCCACACTGTAATAATTAAATTAAGTATCAGAGAAACAAAAATTCTTAAGGCTAGTTTGTATTTTATTTGAAAATGTTTAGGTAGACAACCAAAATGAAGTGGCTAACACAATAATAGTTCAGCAGTTCTGTCACTGGTTGGGTGGGGGGGCTTTTGTTTGTTTGTTTATTTGTTTGGTTGGTTGGTTGGTTTTGATTTGGGGTTTTTTTGGTTCTGTACAAAGAAAGAAATTAGGGTTTTCTAATTTTATAATATTTTTAAGTTTCCACCTATTGCCTTATGAGTTCAGAAGCTGTTCATAAAATGCTATTTCAAAGAGGTTTCTAATGCAATTTTAGTCCAGTACGTAATATAATATTCTCTGTTTCAATGCTCTAATGCACATTTTTCATTTCCATAGCATCCTTAATTTGCTAATGCTTGTGGTGCCATATAATTTTTATATTTAAATATTTATAGTCTGCAGCTAAAAACCTGAAATTTTATCCCTTAATAGTATGAATGTCTTTAGAGGCAAGATTTAATCTAAGTTACCAACCCCCTTCTTGGTGGCATTTGTGTCTTTTTTGCTAGTCAAAAAAAACCCAACAACATTAGAAAACATACATCATTTTGGTCATGAAATTGTTTATTGTGCCTATACAAAAATGTAGAAGAAAAGTGGTCATTTTTTATATAAAAATATTTAATATCTCTTAATTAAATGGCAGTATATTATCATTCTCTGAAAAACGCTTCATGTAGACAAAGGTATGATACTTTAGTATTTACATTTCTGTATTATATGATACCAATTTAGTGCTTAATTTAATCATATTTCTTGTATCAGTGTATTTCATATTTCTTGCCCATAAACTTGCAGTTTTGCATGGAGAAAACAGTTACTGCAGTCTTTCTTACATACTTAAATATTGTGAAAACCAACATACATCAAATAATGTGAACACTGATTTTCAAGTACTTAAACAACTTAAAAGTTTTCAAGTTTGAAGTTATAATAATTTCACTTCAAGTTATTTAACTAGTTAATTAATATTTTTAATATGTATACATATATGTGCATATATATATGTATCTGTACCTATTTATGTGTGTGTATATTCAGAAATTTGCATATTCTATGTTTAAATTTTTCACTTCATATACAGAAACTTGGTTTTGACTCTTTTATTACTGTTTGGGGTCCTTGAGGGCTGATTCTGCTGACTTCCAAGTAGATTTTGTTATAGCTGAAATAGTAGTGGAAATTAAGATAAAACAGAGTAATTTGGAGGACTAAACCTTTCATTTGTGTTGTGTTTGTGACCAGTTGCATGTCTGTAGGCTGAATGTGAGTCTCTGTGAAGACCAAGTATGTAAAAGAGAGGTTTTTTTCCACATCTGTGAGTTTGTTTCACGACAGGGATGGTTTTGAGATGGTAACTCATGTTAAAAAAATAGGCTTACTGTGGAGACAAAAAAGCTTGCCTGTTATTTTAACTTGCATGATTGGAATGCTGTCTTTAAACCACCTGGAAATTAATTATCAAAAATTATGGAAGTTCATTATCAAAAATAAAGATACTGAAAAAGAATAATGAACACATTATGCTTACATCAACGTTGTTAATCCAAAGTGCATCTCTCTTCAAGTTCCTGCTGCCATTTCTCTCATACACTGCAAAATAAACAATTTTATATAATTCTTTCTTCAAAGAGCAATAGCAGACAAAAACTGCACAAAGTAATTTTACCTATGTGAATGTTTAAATCCCAGGGTCCGCGCTTGGGTAATTGAAGTGAAGAAACATTGAATTTTTAAAGGAATACTCATTTTAAAGGAAAACTCATTTTTCAGGTCAGGCACTGATATACAAGGACCTCCTCAAGACAGAAATCAACCAGAAATAGACACCATTGAAGATCTGAGAATGAAACTCCAGGCACTTGAGAAAAAATACTTGGATTTAACCAGTCAACACAGTCAAGATGTAAGCAGTTTGTTTGCTTGCTTGCTTTTACCCTTAAAATAAATGTAATTTGTTTCCTTAGATGCAATTATTTCAAGTTTCCTTGAAATAATCCTCTCATCGGGTGAATCAAATTCACAGTCACTAGTTGGAAAATAAGAAAGCAGCAGCACTGCACAGACCTCT
>NW_026612871.1:0-25617 GCF_029582105.1 Oenanthe melanoleuca | reverse complement strand
CCACATTGATACTCTTAAACTTCTAACTAACTTTATAAGAGGTTTTCTTGCTAAACTTTAAAATATCTTCCTAGCTTACTTAACATATTTCTTGTTTTACATAGTAATATTTCAGTTTGCTTAAAATGTTTTCTACTGAAACCACAGACTTATATTCTTCTTTTATGTCTATTTTACTTTCAATGTTATAATTATCCAAGTCTTCTCCGAGGTCTTAGGTCACACCTTGTAATCATCTCTATCTCTGAGCTCTACATGCAAGCCCTGAGAGCTCTCCATGCCTGCATTTCCCACACTACCTGTCATCTCTGCTCCCATTTCCTGCTCTAACTGGAACTGGGGACACTTCTCAGTCGTGTCCCACAGTGGGACCCATGAGTGATATCAAAAATTTGGAGTTGGATTAGACTGAATTCTTGAGAGGTTTCCTAACAACCCAGTTCTGCCTTGATTTCCTTCTGGTCTAGTGCAGTTCATTTGGAAGACTTTCAACTCCAGTTATGAGAAATATGTTGAAGAGCCTCTTGGAAATATCCATTCCTATTTTAAAGGGTGTATTTTACTGCTCTTCTTTTAGAGCAGAGGTGATTGCAGCATTCTATGATTGATATTTGTGAGAAATGCAGTTGTAAAGGATTCTCAATCCTGATTGAAAGCTCACACGTGTACACTTGTAGATGTGTATGCAAACTCTGAGATAAGGTGTGCTGTCTTAGAAAGAAGGGAATAGAGAAGACATTGTTGAGAGGGAGATTGGACTAGAAATAAGTTCCAAACCATGGCTTGCAAAAAGACCATATTCTGGAGAATCAAACTGTGAAAGATGCCTGTGGCAAGACAATGTGGGGTAAAATAATAGATGATTGATGTTACAAGTATTAGCACCATTGTAGGGCAAAAGTTAATATTTATAAGATATTGTAACCAGAAAATAAGTTGGCTTTTAAAGAATGGCATTGAGTTTTACATCTCTTATGTTTCACCCTTCACAAGATTGATAATGGAATAAAAATCTTTTAAATGCCTCTCAGTTGCCTCATCTCTATAGAGCTGGAATTTTCCAACAGTGCTGCTCCCTGGACATCAGTCCCTGAGAGGAAGCTGACGGAAATCTTCTCGAGAATAAAAGTCATATTAAACTCCAAAGTTTTAATGGGTCCCACTGAGGGACAGGACTCAAAATGTGTCCCAAGGTTCCTGTTAGAGTAGAAACACTAGTGGCACTGATGACAGGTGGGGACCAAGACGGGAAAGTTGTCTCTGATGCTGAGCAAACCTGGATGAGTTTCAGGAATGCAAAGGGCCAAGGCTGAGCCCCAGACCCTGGCAAGGCAGATCCTGTCCCTCCTCATTGCTCAGGGCTCTTCCCAGGCACTGGGCTCTGGGGATGTGCAATGCCAAGGGCAGGACCATGGGGCGGCCCCTGCCAGGCTGCTGAGCAGGGACAAGGAGGCAATGAGGCCCCAGCACAGCAAGGCTCACTTGTCCCCTGCTGGCCTCAGGCCCAGGGCCAGCAGCCATGGCCCAAGTGCTGCAGCAGTTGGCTCTGGCAGGGCCTTTCAGCTGCTGCCCATCCCTGTGCCCTCTGCAGCCCAGGCTGTCCTACGTGTCCATGCCCTGCGCCTCTGTCCCTGCAGGCTGTCGTCATCCCCCGGCTGCCCCACCTCGCTGGCCCTTCCTTTGCTGACAGCTCTGCGTCCTGCCTGCCTCTGCCTGGCCACACAAAGCCTTGGGCTGACTTTCTTTCTCCACTTTGTCAAAAGGATCCACCATCTCTGAAACCACCCTTCCATCCCTTCCAGGGCTCTCCTCTGCTGTCCTCAGCCTCCACCCCACTGAGCACAGAGCTCCTTTTTCCCTGTATATTGGTCATGTGCTTGAGACCTCCAAACCCCACCTTTTGAAATTTGTGGGCCTTCTCCAACATGCTGATAAATGAAAACATGCTGCTCATGGTCTATGAATATCACCAGAGGACAAGGCAGCCAGACCTGTGTGTCCTGGATAGTTTTGTCTGCTGCAATCCTTGAATAGATGGAATTTTGGAGGTACAACCCCAGTTTTGGCCGTTGACACCTAAGTGAGAAGGGTAATTTTTTTCCACAGGAAGAAAAGCACTCAATGTTTGGTGTCAGATGAGAGACAGCCCACAGGAGGCCATGGCCAGACAGGGTAGTTTATCCTGGCAGATTTTGGCTGGGAGCAATCCTTGTGTATAGAGAACTTTTTATGGGGAGTAACAATTTCAGCCTTTGGCACCTGGAAGGATGGATGGTTCTGTTCCATAGGAAGGAAACAACCAAGCCACAGTGCTCCAGGGGCAGATGAGAAGGAGCCCTACACAATACAGGATCAGGTAGATCTTTAAGGCAACCCTTGGAAAAACAAACCATGCAGATCTCTTCCCTGTTGCCTTCATTCCATGAGGCCCCTCAGTGTCACAGTGTTCTCCTTTCTTCCAAGTGTCACAATGACCCCTTGGTTCCATGAGGCCCTGCAGGGTCACAATGGCCCTTTGGTTCTTTGGGCCCCATGGTGTCTCAATGGTCTCCATGATTCCACGGGGCCTTGCAAGGCCACAATGGTCTCCATGGATCCCTGCATGATCCCACTGGCCCCTTGGATCCATGAGATCCCCAAGGTGTTACAATGTCCCCCACAGGAAGGAAAGAACCAAACCCCAGTATTGCAGGGGCAGTCACCAGTGGTCAAGACAGCCAGATTAGACAGTAGTGGCTGATTTTGTCTGTGATCTCTCCTTGGATATACAGAATTTTAGAGGTGGAATACCAAATTTGGATTTTAACACTTGGAGGGGAATGATGGTTCCTTTGCATAGAAAGAAAAGCACAGAACATCGGTGTTTTAGGGGCAGATGAAAGGCGGCCATCAGAGACCAAAGCCAGCCAGACCTCTCTGTCCTGGCAGCTTTTGTCTGAAAGCAACCCTTGGATATAGGGAGTTTTGGAGATAGAACCCAAATTTTGGCCATTTCTGCATTGAAAAATAGGATGGTTCTCTTCTATAGGTAAGGAATCATAGAGGCCAAGTATTTTAAATGCAGAAGGCAGATGAGAGGTGTCTCCTGAGAGGCCAAGCCAGCCAGATCTGTTTGTCCTGGCAGCTTTAATCACAGAGAAATCTTTGAATATACAGAATTTGGAGCGTTGAGTCTCCATTTTGACCACAGACACCTTGACAAGAAGGACAGTTCCTTTCCATTGGAAGGAAAGCACAGAGCCCCAGTGTTTCAAAACAATGTGAGAGGCAGGCCCCAAGAGGCCAAGTGCAGCCAGACCTGTCTATCGTGGCAGCTTTCACTTGGGAGCAATCCTTGGATATACAGAGTTGTGGAGGTTGGAATCCCACTTCGGGCCATGGTGGCCTGGTCGAGATGGATGTTTTTTCCGTAGGAAAGAAAAGTGTGATGTCCAAGTGTTTTAGAAGAAGATGAGAGGCAGCCACCCATGAGCCAAGCCAGCCTGACCTGTCTCTCCTGACACCTTTCACATGGGGGAAATCCTTGGACACAGGGATATTTGAAGGTGGAATCTCAGTTTTCCTTGTGGGTGCCTGGAATGGAAAAAGAGTTCTTTTAATTAGGAAAGCACAGAGCCTCAGTGTTTCCAAAGGAAGATGAGAGCCAGCCCTCAGGAAGCCAAGGCCAGCCAGACTTGACAGTCATGTCAGCTTTTGTCTGGGAGCTATAAAGGATAAAGGAAATTCTGGAGGTGGATTCCCAGTATTGCCCATGGGCACCAGGAGGACAAGGACAGTTCTTTTCCACAGGAAAGAAAGCACAGAGCCCCAGTGTTTCAGTCGCAGATGAGAAGCAACTCTCAAGATGCCAAGGTCAGCCAGATCTGTCAGGTGGCCCCAGGAGGCCCAGCCAGCCAGACCTGTTCCATGTTCCCTTGGTTCCATGAGACCCCAAAGAGTCACAATGTTGTCCTTGATTCCCACGAGTCCCTGTAGGGTCACAATATTCTCATTGTCACAATATTCTCCTTGCCACAATATTCTTCTTGCCACAATATTGTCTTTGCTTCTGTGGTGTCACAAAGGCCTATTGCTTCCATAAGGTCTGGCAGTGTCACCATGGCCCCTGGGCTCCATGTGGCCCCACTGTGTCACAATGGTTCTTGTGACAATGGTTCTCTGCTCCTTGGTTCTACAGGCCCCACAGCCTTCATCCCTGACCCTTGGTTCCATACGGGTCCTGAGTATCACAAGGGTCCTCCTGATTCCATGAGGCACCAGAGTGTCACAATGGTCTCTTTGGTTCCATGAGGTTCCATGGTGTCTCCATGGTGTCCTTGGACCCGCATTGTCACAACTGACCCATGGTTCCATGAGGTTCTGCAGTGTCACCATGGTCGCTGTCAGAGGCTGGATGAGATCAATGTCCCAGACACCTCGGGATGAGCTGTCAATCAGTCACACAGGGGGCTGGTGCTGACCCAGGCTCTGATTGCCCCAGCAATCACAAGTCCCACCTGGGGGAGGCCCACAAAGGCCCAGGGGCTTAAAACACGGAGCAGGAGCTCAGCCCATGGTCTGTAGCCTGCCTTCTGCTGGGGTCTGTGTCTCACCCACACTGGAACCCCAGGAGTTGGTAGCCATGTGTGTGTCTTTCTACAGAGCTTCTGTCTTTCTGTCTGTCTCCTTTCCTCTCCTAATGCTATTTATATGGAATGGTTTTGGGTATCTCAACAACTGAAGTGTTTAAGGGTTTCTAAGGTTAAATGGATTAAGTTAATGAAGTTGAATTGGATGTTATATTAAATCCTTTCCAAGCATTCCTTGATTTTCTATACATTGCCAGCAAAATTTTGTGTCATTTTGATCTCTTGAGAATATCTGGCTGGGGATTCTCCTGTGCACCAAGCCCAAGTAAAGGAACCTTTGGTCACCCCCAGCATTTCAGTGTTCTGGGGTGTTACAGCCCCTCAGGCTCACAATGGCCTCTTGTTTCCATGAGGCCCCACAGTGTCACACTGGCCCTTGGTTCCATGAGCATCTGGAGTGTCACACAGGGTGATGCCATTTGTCCTTGCTGCCCCTCCCATCCCAGTGCCCCAGGAACAGCCCCGAGCCACCCGTGAGGGACAGGCCCTGCTGGGCCAGGCCTGGGCTCAGCCCTTGGCCTTTCTGCTGCCTCCAACCAGCCCAGGCCTTGCTCAGCATTGCAGTTCCTGCTCACAGCCTTTGGCTCCTGCAATCCTGCCCTCAAGGATCTGCTCTCACCAGTCCCTGGGGAGCCTTTGGCAGTCCCTGCCCTCAGTGGGGCCACTGATGCTCCAAGGGACTTGGAGTTTTGCTTCTGCCTCCTTGAGCAGCTTCTTCAACCTTCTCTCAGTGCCTGAGGGTCCTGGACTCAGCCCCAAATCCACTGTGGGATTGATTAAAATACAGAAAGATTTCAGGAGCACTTTGTCTTTCTACATTTTTTTTCAAGTCTCCAGGGCTTGTGCAACTGATTTGAGTCAGTTTAGAGTTCTGTTAAGGAAGAAGATTTCAAAGTGCACCTTATGAATTTTGGTTTTAATCAAGGGCATATTATTTTATTTTCTCAGTTCAGACTAGAGGTAACTTAAGCTCCTTAACTTATATCAGTGCTGAATATCTCCTTAGGAGGTCTGAACACAGACAAGAATGAGCTTCTTGCAGCTGACCCTATTGGGACAAACTGCTCCTCACCTCCATCCTCACCATGTCTGAAATTGGGCACATAGAACTGAAATTCCAAAGTATTAAAACAAAAGTATGCATTTTTCTTTGTAAATAGAATTTCTAATAATAGTTTAATTTATAAAAAAAATTTCATTTTTTAAATAATATTATTCTATATTCTATTACCTTATTTTTATATTTATGTAAAAAATCAATATATTTTTAGCAACCAAAAAATTTTGGTTCATTGGTTCTAAGTAACACAATTCCCTTCATTAGTTAATTGACCAGTATTGGCTATTCATTTCTCCCACTTTTTGCTTATTAGTCCTATTTATAGTCCTTTAGTATTTTTTTAAAACAATTTTCTCAGACAAGGTAAAAGGGGCCACTTTGGGATGCATGGAGACATTCCTGGGGTACATTTGTGGCAGTTTTGTGTCTGGGGAGGGAATTTAGAGAGAACTTGAGGGTCTGGAGGACACTTTGGGGAGCTGGGTTGGCACTGGGCAGGGCACACAGGGATTCTGATGGACACTTCAGGGTCCGGGGAAAGTCTTGGGGGGAGAGAGGGGAAACTTGCAGGTCAGGAAGGGGAATGTGGGGCCCTGCGGGGTCCGGGCGAGCACTGGGGGGCTCTAACGGGGCTCTCTGGGACGCGGGGGATGATGGGAATTGTAGGCGCGGGTATAACACGGTTTAATTAGGCCGCGGAGCATCATGGGAGTTCTAGGCTTAGCTGCAATGTCTCTCTGTGGGGCGCGGTGCATGATGGGAGCTGTAGTCCCGGAAGTGGCTCCGACGGGGAATTTTGAGGTGGGGAAGGCACTTAGAGGAGATTTTTGCATCTGAGCCACGACTTGAGGTCGTCGTTGAAGGATATATACGGTTCAAGAGCACTTGGAGGGGGAGCTTGGGGGGCTCTAACCAGACTCTTTAGGATGTGGGGCATGGCAGGAGTTTTAGGCACGGTAATTGTCTTATGAGCGGCTCTGAATTTTGTTGTGAGGAGCTCTGAAGCCTCTGGGGATGACAGGAGATGAATTCGCAGAAGTGGCTGTAACGGGCATCTATGGAGTTGGGAGCACTCAGGCAATCCGGGGATGCTTTTGGGGGTCCCCAATTCCCGAATGGGCGCTGTGGGCGTACTTAGGGATCCCAGAGACTCTCGGGGACACTTATGGGACATGTCGGGGGCAGGTACCGAGGTTCTGTGGGGCGTGGGGTATGACGGGAGTTGTAGTCCCGGCCCCAGTGGGGCTTTATTTGGCCGCGGAGCATGATGGGAGTTGTAGGCTAAAAGAAAAGATGGAACCGACACCAGGCACCGCCCCCGATCCCCGATCCCCGGCGCGGCTTGGCTGCGGCAGTGATGTGCGGAGGCGGGAACAGCCCGTTCAACCCCCCTAGTCCTCCCCAGCACAGCCCGTTACAACCCAGTATAGCCCAGTGCATTCTCACTGCCCCTCCAGTACAGGAGGCCCTCTCCCCTGGCCCAGCCAGTACAGCCCAGTCCCTCCCAGTACACATTAGTTCATGCCCAGTCTCTTCCAGGTCCCCCCAGTGTCATCCCAGTACGCCCCAGTGTCCCCCAGTCTTCCCCACACTGTCCCCAGTGTCTCCAGTTTGTCCCAGTATCCCCCATTATCACTCCCAGCATGTCCCAGTAGAACTCTGTGTACCCCCACAGTCCAGCCCAGTCCACCCAGATTCCCTCCCAACATTACAGTGTTCACAGGCTGTCCCAGTTCTCCCCAATATCACTCTCTCTATGTCCCAGTGTGTCCCACAGTGTTCCCAGTGTTCCACAGTATGTCCCAGTCCTCCCTAGTGTTTCCAAGGAAACTTGATCTTCTCATTGTTTCTGTGGCACCAAACCCAGCAGTAGGGTCAGTGGAGTGTCCATGGCCACAGCCCCTGGCAGTGCCCAGTGCAGGTTGGTGTTATAAATTGGATGTGTTCGATTTTGTCCAATTAATCAAACAACAATGTTAAATTTTGCAGTAATTTATTAATAATAGCAATTGTATATAAATGAATGCAATCAAAATATATGAGTTATATAAATTTGAGTAAATACAAAATTTAGCAGCAATTTAAGTATAATAGAGGTCCAATGGTTTGGTTGAATAAAGCATAAGCAAAACCGACTGGGGGATTCCCCAACCTGCGGGCAGGGCCATTCCTCTCACACCACACCAAATCAGTCAAGCTGAAATCTCACTTATATACTGTTTACTAATACATATTAATACAGAATCCTCTAGAAAGCTCCTCCTCGTTTCTATTCCTAAAATCTCTGTCACTATGTTGTGCCGTGCATGTGTCACCAGTGGTCGGGGGTCTCTCCTCCTTTCGGGCTCTTGTTTCCGATGAAGGCTCTGGGTCTTCCTCAGTGTTCGCTGTGTGACCTCGCAGGTAGTGCAGGCACACTGAGCTTAGAGTTATATAATAAATATATATTCCCACAAGAGGCCTCACTCCAGTGACCAACTCTTTGGAATCATCCCAATTTGGCCCAGTTCAAGGTCGAAAACCTATTTCTAGCCACTTGTTCTTAGACCTATACCCTTCCTATCCTGCCTCCCACCCAATATCTGGACGGTGAGTTTTTCTGCTTTGTTAACCATTTCCTTTATTGCTTTTTGCTTGATAACAATTAAATACAATTTTTGATTAATTATAATGCAACAATTTTGCCAATATTGTTACAATTTAATTAGCACGAATCACATATATAACACATATATAAATTGGGGGCTCAGAACTGGACACTGCACTCAAGGTGCTGCCCAACAAGTGCCGAGTGCAAGGAAAGAATCACTGCCCTGGTCCTGCTGGTCACACCATTCCTGATCCATAGGAGTCCCAGGAGTTGGATGAGAGAAATGCTGGGGTGGAGGTGGGGATAAAGTGTTAATAATTGTCTGCCATGAAGGGTCTTGATTTTCATATCTATTCAGTCTGCACTAAAAGGTGTTGTGGGTCAATATCAATTGGACATTGCTGATATCAATGTATAAACAGTAAAAAACAACAAGACAAATCAATTCTCTCTGTGTTGTTTTCAAAATAGAGTATATTCACTTTGAATACACAACTGAAATGTTTCTAATTAACCACAGAAGAATTGAAAATTTAAATTATTCCCAGGAGCTTTTCTTGTTTGGGTGTTTTGAACAAATGTTTATAAGTCTTTGTCACTGAATTTATAAACTGAAGAGCTCAACAAAGAAGAGGCCTCTGGAGTAGTAAATTTCTTCAGCAACCTCCAAGTGGCTGAGCAGAAATGAACAGAAATGGGCACAGCTTTGTGGCTGCCCCAGCTCTGGGATGGGCCCTGGGCCTGGAGCAGGAGCAGCTCTGCAGGGCCCCAAGGCCGGGGCTGTTGTGCTGGCCTGGGCAGATGGGATGGCAGCAGGGGCTGCAGAGCTCTCAGGAGCTCAGGGAGAGGGGAGCAGGGCACACAGGGAGCCTCCTTTTGCCTTGGCCAAGCACCTTGCCCATGGCTGGGGCTGAGTCCTGTCTGAGCTGCAGCTGCTGCTGTGCCCTTGCCAGGGGCTGAGGCCGTGGGGCCACTGCCCAGAGCCCCCTGCCCTGAGCAGAGCTGTGGGGCCAGAGCCGGCTGGGCTGTGCTGGGGAGAGGCCCTTGGTGCTGCACAGAGCTCAGGGCAGCTGGCACAGCTTTATGGCTACAGGAAAATTCAAGAGCCCAAAGAGCCTCCATGGCTGCGCTGGAGAGGAAGGCTGGAGGAGGGAAGTGCAGGGCTGCTGTGGGATGGAGAGGGCATTGAATTCCAGCAGACACTGATGTGAGGCTTACGGAAGGCTTTGAAGAGAAGAGAAGCTTCACAAGCCTCAAAGGGTAGGATGTTACCAGGTGAAAAGCCATCTCCACCTGGGGAGCCCACACAGTGCTGTGTGATGATGTCCCATCATGTCACAATGGTCGCCTTGTTGCCATGGGCCCCCAAAGTTACTCAATGACACCTTGGTTTTATGAGACCCTGCAGTGTCATAATGATCTCCTTGGCTCTGCAGTGTCACAAGTGGACTCCTGGTTACATGAGACCTCAAAGTGTCACAATGGATCCTTGTTTCCATAAGGTCTCACTGTGTCATGATATTCTCATCAGTTCAATCAGGCCCCATACTATGTCCCAAAGGTCTACTTGGCTCTGCAGCTTTAAAATGTCCCTTGGTTCCATGAGGCCCACATTGGGCCTTGGTTATACCAGACCCCACAGTGACACAATGATCCTCTTGCTTTCAGGAGGCCCTGAAGTGTCATAATGGCCCCTTGGTTCCTTGAGGCCCTGCAATGTCACAACGAACACTTGGTTCCATTGGACACATCTGTGTCACAAGGGTTCCTTGAATCCATGAGCCCTTGCAGTGCCACAATGCTCTCCTTGGATCCATGAAGCCCTGAAGTGTCACAGTGGCCCCTTGTTTCTACAGAGCCCCAGAGTGTCCCAATGGCCCCTTGACCCGCAGCATCACAAAGGACACTTGGTTCCATGGGGCCCTTGTTCCCCTTGGTTCCAGTGTTAAAATGGTTATTTGGTTCCTTGATGCCCTACAGTGCCACAATGATCTGCTCGATCCCAAGGGGATCTGCAGTGTCACCATGGACATTTGGTTCTGTGAGATGCCACCTGTCACAAAGCTCTGCTTGTTTTCCCAGTGTAACAATGCTCTCCTTGGTTCCATGGGGCTCTGCAGTGTCACAATGGCCAGCAGCAGCTTCCTCTGCTGTTCCTCCCTGCAGGCACAGAAACGCTCCCTTGCTCC
Organism: Oenanthe melanoleuca; assembly: GCF_029582105.1. NCBI lineage: Eukaryota > Metazoa > Chordata > Aves > Passeriformes > Muscicapidae > Oenanthe > Oenanthe melanoleuca. Next base: position 15,150 of record NW_026612871.1, on the reverse strand, counting down.
TCTCCCTGGACATCCCTTTCCCCAGCTGAGTGTGTCCTGGCTGGCTGGGCTGGCTTGTCCTGCTGGCCCAGCCCCTGCTCCACACAGGGCCCTGAGCTGGCACTGCTGCTCTGGACACACCAGGCTCTGCTGCTGTCCATGGCCAGGGCTGCAGGGAAGCAGCAGCTCCAGGGGAAGGTTGCAGAAAGGCTCTGGGCACCTAGGCTGAAAGGGGCACCCAAGGTCTGCAAGTTCTCTGTGTGGGAGCTGAGCTTGAGACCCCTTGAGCCCTCCCAAGTGCTGGGGCTGCACCTGCAGCTCCAGAGATGTGACAGAGGGGAACAGAGACAAATCCTGTTGGATTCATTATTGTGTTTGCTTATACAGGTGACCTGGATCCATATGTAGAAGAGGTGTTTTGTGTGAGATAACTCTGCTAGAGTGATATGAACAATATTTTTTATCTGAAAAAAGCATTTAATGCATAATAAACAATGAGAAAAAAAGACATATGATCAGAAGAATATCTGAGTTTTTCAGAAGATGAAAGATTCATTAATGTTCCAGTAGTCAAACATGCTCAAATACTTTCCCACAGCTTCTTTGAGATGAGGGGTGACCACCAGAGGCCAAGGCCAGTCAGACTTGATGGTATTTGCATATTTTGTCTGGGAGTAATCCCCAGACACATGGAATTTTAGAGGTGGAATACCTATTTCATACATGGACATCTGGAGGAAAAGGACCATTCTTTCCCATAGGAAGGAAACACAGAACTCCAGTGTTTCAGGGGCAGATGAAAGGCGGCCATCAGAGGCCAAGGCCAGCCAGACCTCTCTGTTCTGGAAGCTTTTGTCTGAAAGCAATTCTTGGATATATGGAATTTCAGAGGTGGAATCCTAATTTTGACCATTTCTGCATTGATAAGAGAGACAGTTTTTTTCCCATAGGAAGAAAAACAGAGGCCAAGTGTTTCAAAGGCAGATGAGAGGTGACTCCTGGGAGCTCATGCAAGAAAGGTTTGTTTTTACTGGAAGCTTTTGTTACAGAGGAATCCTTGGATATTCTGATTTTGGGAGGAGGAACCTCAATTTTGACCACGGACACCTTAACAACGAGGATGGTTCCTTTCAAGTGGAATGAAAGCAGCAAGCCCCAGTGTTTGGAAATCAGGTGAGAGGAAGCCCCCAAGAAGGCAAGGGAAGCCAGAGCTGTCTGTCCTGTCAATTTTCACTTGGGAGCAATCCTTGGATGCACGAAGTTTTGGAGGTGGAATCCAAATTGCAGATAGTCAGATGGATGATTTTTCTATAGGAAAGCAAAGTGCAAAGCCCAAGTGTTTTGGAAGAAGATGAAGTCATGGGCCTAGCCAGCCAGACCTGTCTCTCTGGCACCTTTCATCTGGGGGCTATCCTTGGACATAGGAATTTTTGGAGGTGGAACCTCAGGTTTATTTTTATGGGTTCCTGGAAAGGCACAAGATTTGTTTTCATGAGGAGTGAAAGCAGAGAGCACCAGTATTTCTAAGGCAGATGAGAGCCAGCCCTCCGGAAGCCAAGGCCAGCCAGACTTGTCAGACACTGCAGCTTTTGTCTGGGAGCTGTACTTGCATATTGGGAATTCTGGAAGCAAATTCCCAATTTTGGCCACAGGTGGCTGGTCGAGATGGGAGGCCTTTTTCCATAAGAAAAGCACATCATCCCAGTGTTTCAAGAGAAGGTGAGAGTTGGCCCCCCCAGCTAGTCAAGGCAGCCAGATCTGGCTGTTCTGGCAGATTTAATCTGGGAACAATCTTTTCATGTAAGAAAATTTGGAGAAGGAATCCCAACTTTTGCCATGGGCCCCTGGAGGAGAAGGACAGTTCTCTCCCATAGGAAGGAGAACACAGAGCCCAAGTGCTTCAGGGGCAGGTAAGCAGCTGCCCTCGACATGCCAAGGTCAGCCAGACCTGTCAGGTGGCCCCCAGGAGGCCCAGACAGACAGACCTGTTCCATGTTTCCTTGGTTTCGTGGGGCCCCACAGTGTCACAATGTTCTCCTTGATTCCATGAGTCCCCACAGTGTCACAATATTCTCCTTGTCACAATATTCTCCTTGCTCTGTAGTGTCACCATGGCCCCTGGTGTGTCACAGTGTCTCCTTGGTTCTATGGGCCCACAGCTTAATCCTTGACCCTTGGTTCCATAGGAGTCCTGAGTTTCACAAGGGTCCCCCAGATTCCCTAAGGCACCAGAGTGTCACAATGGTCGCTTTGGTTCCATGAGGTTCCATAATGTCTCCATGGTGTCCATGGATCCACACTGCCACCACGGCCCCTTGGTTCCATGCATTTCTGTAGTGTCAGCAATGGTCCCTTTGTTCCAATGAGGCCTTGATGTGTTACAATGGCTCCTTGGTTCCATGATATTCCATAGTGCCATGTACGGAAAATCATGCTATGAAAACCCAGTGTCCATAAAGGAGATAGAGGAGTCCTTCAGCTTTATTTGAATGACAGTAAAGAGTCCACCAGGGCACACGCCCATGGGGTTTTCTCTCTCAAGGTTCTGGAGTGTACAGCCTCCTTTTATCCTAAACTCCTGCCTGCACCTTGCCCTCTTCCTATCCCCATTGGCTGAGGTATTAGGAAAGAACAGGCATCCCCAACAGCCTGCCACATCTTCCACTCTTGAACCTTTCATTTTACCCCAAAGTTCATAAAGACAAGCTCATGCAGACCCTTGTCTGTTTCAGGAGCCAAGCTTTCTGGGCTCTTTAATAAACCAGTTGCTTGAAGTTAATAGAGACAAAAAGTCCCATTTCAAAGATGTTAACACCCATAACTTCAGTCGTTGAATTCTCTTTAAAGACATCCTGCCTATCAGTCACAATGGACTCCTAGAGTTCCGTGAGGCCCCACAGTATCACTGTGGCCACTTGGTTCCATGAGGTTCCGCGGTGTCACCATGGTCGCTGTCAGAGGCTGGATGAGATCAATGTCCCAGACACCTCGGGATGAGCTGTCAATCAGTCACACAGGGGGCTGGTGCTGACCAGGCTCTGATTGCCCCAGCAATCACAAGTCCCACCTGGGGGGAGGCCCACGAACGCCCAGGGGCTTAAAAAAACATGAAGCAGGTGCTCAGCCCATGGTCTGTACCCTGCCTTCTGCTGGGGTCTGTGTCTCACCCACACTGGAACTCTAGGAGTTGGTAGCCATGTGTGTGTCTTTCTATAGAGCTTCTGTCTTTCTGTCTCTCTCTCTTCCCTCTCCTTCTAATGCTCTTTATTTGGGACAGTTTTGGGTACCTCAACAACTGAAGTGTTTAAGTGTTTCTAGATTAAATGGGCAAAGTTAGTGAAGTTCCTGCTATGATAAGTGTTTTATGTTGAATTGGATGCTATATAAAATCCTTTTACAAAGTTCCTTGACTTTTTATACTTGCCAGTAAAATTTTGTGCCATTTTTACCACTTGAGAATACCTGACTGGAGTTTCTCCTGTGCACCAAACTCGAGTAAAGGAACCTTTGGTCACCCCCAGCATTTCAGTGTTCTGGGGTGTTACAGCCCTGCAGGCTCACAATGGTATCTTGTTTCCATGGGGCCCTGCTGTGTCACACTGTCCCTTGGCTCCATGAGCATCTGGAGTGTCACACAGGTTGATGACATTTGTCCTTGCTGCCTCTCCCATCCCAGTGCCCCAGGAACAGCCCCGAGCCACCCGTGAGGGAAAGGAAGATTTCAAAGTGCATCTCATGACTTTATTTTACTCAAGGGAATGTTTTTCTATTTTTCATTTCAGACAGGAACTGATAGAAGCGTTCCACAGGTGAGCTTCATGCTGAATGTCTCCTTAGGAGCTCTGGGCACAGAGGAGAATGAGCCCCTTGGAGTCTGACCCAGTTCAGACAACCTGCTCCTCACCCCCAACCTTGAAACATTGATCTTGGAAAATTAGGATTTTAGTTACCTTGCTGAAAATAATTAAAATTTAGAAGTTAAAAGGGAGTAGTTATCTGAAACTTAAATAATTGATCATCTGTCATTTTATGTTTGCTCAGCTGTGCTTACAATGGGAAAAGACGAAACTAGTGAGCAGATCCAAAGGAACATAGACAATGCAATCAGAAACCCATTCTTTGGAAAATTGGACTATCCCCAGAAATCATTTGTATTGTCAGTGATAGAAAAAGTCAAGAGTTTAGGGTGAGGAAGACTCGTCTTACTTCCTCCTTGTAAGAACCCTCCCCATGAAAATGACCCCAGACTTAATTTAAGAAGTCAATCTCACATGCTTAATAACAATTCTAGCTAATTATCATAGGAAGCGGGGGATGGGAGGGGCTGTTATTATGAATATGTATTTATTTGAATCCTTTGCTCATAATTAGACTTGCTGATCACCTGTGATTTTGCAGTGTGTATTAGAGGATTACCTCACGCTGCTGCCCAGCGCTGAATAAACATACACTTTGTAACTTTAAATTGTTAGAGAGTCTTTTGTCCATCACAGTTGAGTATTGGTATTAGACCAATACTCATATTTTGGTAATTCAGTTGGTGACTCTGGTGGGAGCCTGTTCTCTCTGGCCAAGGGGCCAGCAGGTTTTGGGACCCCTTTAGGGTGTCCACCTGTGATCTTCCTAGGAAGAGGGCTCCTTTTCCTCACTGGTAGGGAGCAGAATTAGAACTGCCAGAGATATGGACAAAAAGGTATGTTTATAAATTATAGACAGGTACCTGTAAGAGAGGCAAACTGGTAAAACACTGCGAGACGTCGAGCGCACAGTGAAAAAGCCTAAAGTGGATTTGTTTGTAAGTTTCTGCGGAATTTGGTTTTGGTTTGTGTTCCAGGTAGGGCTGGTAACAGCTCCAGGAGCTCTTGCCCTGTAGTGGGGGAGTAGTGGCGGGGCTGTCGTGGCCGCCAGGAGCAGAGCTCGTGCGGCAGTGGGTCGGCGGAGCTCGGGCAGGGCAATAACAGCATTGCCGGTATTGTTGTGGTACAGGAGCAGTGGTGGCTCCAGTTTGATTTGTGGTTTAAAGGCAGCATGGTAGTGATTTTCAGCTTGGGTCACCAAGCTTGCGGGCGTCGGTGTGTGGTGACTCCTTTTGTGGGCTTGATCAGTTTGTGTGCCCCAAATGTATGTGCGTGTTTGAGCGTGCAGCTTGTTTTTGTGAGCTTTGTGTGAGTGAATTGTGGGTCAGTGGCGCCGTATGTGTTTTGGTTTGTGTGCTTTTGGGAGTGTGTTGGCAAAAGTTTTGCATTTGTAAGTTGTAAAAAAATTTTGAGGTTTACACCTGAGTAGTAAATGGGATATTTACGCCCAGGAGGGCAGAGGAATTTGGAGTGCTGGCATTACGCTTGAATTGTGTGAGCTAGGCTGTGTGTGTATTTTACCTGTGTGTAAGCAGACAAATTGTGGATTTGTGAAAAAATATAGTTAGTTGTTTGTGAAGCTTTAAAATTGTTAGTGTGAAAGGTGGTGTTTTGACTAAGTGTGGTTAGTTTCTAAGTGCAGAGGGGTGAGGCAGCGATGTGAGCCCAGAGCTGCTTTCTTCCCCCACCGCAGAGAAATTGTGTTTTGGCCAAAGTTTTATAGATTCTTGGCATAGCTTTGTGAATTTTAACCCTAGGTATAAAGAGAGAGGTTTGATACCTATGATTAGTAACTAAAGGGGGAGAGAATGAATTTGTTGTTTTGTGAGTGAACTGTTTAAAAGTGTTTGGTTGTAATATGTGTGTCCCTTACAGTTATTTTAAGGGATTTGGTTTATTGGTTTTCACTGTTAAAGCTTTATAAGTGAACTGTTTAAGAGTGTTTGGTTGTGATATGTGTGGTTTTTTTGAATCATTTTAAGTGATTTGGTTCATTGTTTTTCACTGTTAACTCTATTTTGTTAGTTGCTTTTATTTCTTCTCCTTTCCTTTGCTGATAAAATTATATGCCAAGGAATAGAGGGTTCAGAGAGGGGGATCCCAGGACAAAGGAACTTCCTCTCCAAGACAGGGCTGTGACTGTAACCCACTAAGTGTTGCTAAAAGGATGAAAGTTATGGTTAAACAACATAGGCCTGATTAGACTGACATTCAGATACTGCTTGATTCCTTAACAGAATCAGAGAGGCAGATGGTTTTAAAGGTGGCTAAAGATCTGGCTGAGGATGATTGTAGAATAACAGAGGATGATGTTAAGGATGTATTTCCCCTTCAGGAACCAGGCTGGAATGCTAATAGGCCAGAGGGAAGAGCACGGCTAACAAAATATCAGGAATTGATAATAAAGGGACTGGAAAGAGCAATTCCTAGGACTATAAACTGGACAGCCCTTAATGCTATTAAACAGAATACCTCTCAAACTCCCTCTGAATTTCTAGACCAGTTGCGAGAGGCAATGCATCGGCACACCACCCTGGATCCTGAATCTGATGAGGGAATACAACAATTGGTAAACTTATTTTTAGGGCAATCTACAGGTGACATCAGGAGGAAGCTCTAGAAGATGCGGGGCCCAGCAAGTCGGAACTTGGAGACTTTGCTAGATGAGGCATGGAGAGTTTTCAGCCATCGGGAAGAGGGGTGTAAACCAGGGACAAAGAAACTAGTAGCAATAATACAGGAAAATATAAAAGGGCTACTGGACAACCTGAAAAAGCATATTTTTGTAAACCATAAAATTATAAATTTGGAAAACAGTGGGGAATTCATCGATTTTTGTATATGCCTAAAGCTCCATCTGCACTTTTGGGCAGGGATCTGCTAGAGCAGCCGGAAACAAAAGTAATATTTAAAGATGGGGAAATTAGTTTAGAGCTAAAAGCTCTACAATATGTGGAATTGTTAAGCTTAATGCTAATAATCAAAAAAATTGAAGTGGAAACTGAAGAAGAAATTATAAGAAAATAAAAGATCAGGTGTCCCTGGCATGTGGGCCTGTAATATACCAGGGAGAGAAAAAAACTGCTCTACCAGTACAAATCTGGCTTAAAGAAGAACAGTCGGTAAGGATCAAACAATATCCCTTGAAAAACGAAGACAGAGAAGGAATTAGCTCAATCGTTGAAAACTTTTTGCAAATAGGACTATTAAAAGAGTGTCAATCTGATTTTAATACTCCATTTTTGCTGGTGAAAAAGCCCAATGGATCATACAGGTTAGTACAAGACTTAAGAGCTGTTAATAAGATAACTGAAGATTTATACCCAGTGGTTGCTAACCCCTACACATTGTTAACTCTTTTAACACGTGAACTAACCTGGTTTACTGTTTTACTGCTTTTTTTTTGCCTCCCTCTCCATGAAGCCAGCCAGAAAATTTTTGCATTTGAATGGGAGAATCCCAAAACTGGACGTAAAACTCAACTCACATGGTGTGTACTACCCCAGGGTTTCAAGAACTCCCCTACCATATTTGGACAACAGCTGGCAAAGCATTTGGAGTCTTTGGAACCCCCACCAGGACAAGGACAGCTGCTTCAGTACATGGATGATCTCTTAACAGCCACCCGGACCCAAGAGGCATGTGTGGATTGGACGGTAAGCCTCCTAAACTTTTTGGGCCTGCAGGGGTACCAAGTATCCCAAAAGAAAGCCCAGATGGTGAAACAAACAGTGATTTACCTGGGCTATGAAGTGAGTGCTGGGCAAAGGACCTTGGGCCAAGACTGTAAGGAAGCAATATGCCAAACCCCGAAACCCCAGACAGTGAAAGAACTGAGAACCCTTCTGGGCATGACGGGGTGGTGCAGACTGTGGTTTTTTAACTATGGATTGTTTGTTATACCCCTGTATGCCTTAAACACGGAAGGGAGCAGAGATCTTCAGTGGACAACAGAAGCAACACAAACCTTCAACCAGCTAAAGAAAGCTCTTATGTCAGCTCCAGCCCTGGGACTTCCAGATTGGGAGTATGGGAGAACCAGTGATCCACAACTGCCTGGAGACCATTGATGCCACCTACTCCAGTCGCCTGGATATGAAGGACACCCCTCTCGAGGATGCTGAGAGCTGGTTCACTGATGGGAGCAGCTATATCATCAGTGGAAAAAGATATGATGGGTATGCAATTACCACAAGCAGAGAGGTAATAGAAGTCTGGACCATTGCCAAAAAGCTGAAATAATCGCCTTAACCCAGGCCTTAAAGCTGGCAAAAGGAAAAGAAATCAACATTTATACAAACTCAAGGTATGCATTTGGAGTGGTTCATGCACATGGAGCTATTTGGAAAAAAAGAGGACTGCTGAACTCACAAGAAAAAAAAAATATTAAACTCGCATTAGATGCAGTTCAGTTACCTGAAAAGGTAGCTATTATGCACATCAAGGCACACCAAAAAATGAGCTCAGAATTGGAAGAAAGAAATATGCTGGCGGACAGAGAGGCAAAAGACGCAGCCAAAGGTGAGGTACCCAATGAAATAGTCGAGGCAGCATTAATTCCACATGGCAAGATCTCTATTGAAGGTAAGCCAGTATATAACAAAAAGGATAAAAAATTTATTAAGGAAAAAGAAGCACCTTATAACCAGGAAGTGTGGGATGTAACCAAAGAAGGAAAAACCTTCTTAATTGTTGTGGTCATTAGTGCTAAAAGAACATGAGAAACACATTGGGGAATGGACGCCCTATACAATTATTTAAAAGATAGAATTCTAGCTAGAAAATTACAAAGGACAGTAAAACAAGTAACTTGTCAGTGTAGTCTTTGCCTCTGAACTAATCCGAAAACTTTCCAAAGCCTAAAGTTGGACAAATTGGGAAAGGTTGTGGACCTGAGCAGCAATGGCAAATTGATTTTAAGGAATTGCCCAGGAAAGGGGAGGTATCGTTACCTATTAGTGTTAACAGATACCTTTCCAGGATGGCCAGAAACCTTCCCTACCCAGACAGCTAAGGCACGAGAGGGGACCAAGGCATTGTTACGAGAAATAATACCACATTTTAGAGTCCCAGCTGCTATATCTTCTGATAAAGGGCCACAGTTTATCTCGAAAATTGTACAACAAATTAGTCACCACCTGGGGATAGATTGGCAATTGCATACCCCATATCACCCTCAATCCAGTGGCCAAGTGGAGAAAGTGAACCATTTGATCAAATAACAAATTGTTAGGCTGGAGCAAGAGTCAAATTTGCCTTGGCCCCAGGCTCTTCCACTGGCATTAGTGCGAATTTGGACAAAGCCAAGAGTAAAAGAGAACTTGAGCCCTTTTGAAATATTGTATGGGAGATCATAAGTGGTTCAAGGAAGTGACAACACCCATTCAAATAGGAGAAGAAATCCTACACAGATATATGGTGACCCTAAATAAAAAACTTAGAGAAATTAAAAAATAGGTGCCTGGAGCCCAAAGCAGAGAATAAGATGGGCCAGTACACGATGTACAACCTGGGGATTATGTATATGCCAAGTCTTTTGCAGAGGAGACTTTGGAACCACAGTGGGAAGAACCATTCCTGGTGCTCCTCACCACTTTGACTGCAGTCAAGATCAAAGAACAGAAGGCTTGGATCCATCGCTCCCGAGTGAAGAAGGCCCCCAAAGAAATTTGGGGAGACGCAGAGCTGAAGCTGAAATTCACCTGGAATGGTGAGTAATGGACTTGTAGTTGTCATGGACATAATACAAAAGTTTGTGACTTTTGTGATCATTGCCACTACTAATAGCAGTCAAAGCAACACCACACCAATACAATGTAAGCAGGATTTATCAATGCCAAGGGAAAGCTTACTATCCCTACACTCCTAGGGCTTTGAGTAAAATGCTGAGTCACAAATGCTAGTATGTGAGCCTCATTTCATGAGGCCCACCATCCACCTATGGAATCCATCCAAGCTGGTTCTGGATGCTGTGACAAATGCTTAATCACATGTCCCAAATTCAGACTCAGAACTTGTCGGGGGTTGGAGTTTGTTCCCTTACTTTTCCACCTCTTTTGGGAGAATTTTTCCCATTATCATGCTAAGGAAGCCCGCCGGGCACTCCCAGCTCCTGATTGCTCAAGACAAAGGGATGGGGTGGGGGCTCTCTCTCTCTCTCTCCCACGACAGCCAGCAGGGTTTGAGGGAGTCCAGGGGACTGCTCGTTTCCAGCCCACGCCATCCGAACGCCGGGAAGTGAGGTTCTCTTTGGTTGGACACTGCCCGGCCATCTGCTCTGCTCCAGCCTCCTACCTCTGAGAACACAGCTGACCATCAGGACCCGCACGGTGAGCGGGGAGCCTTTCCTCCACCCTCCCACCTGGGACACAGCGTGGCTGCTGCCCCCTCCCCCCTGCTCCCCTCTGCTACCTCTGCAGCTGCGTGGGCCCTGCCCTGCCTTTCACCACCGGGACCTGGATGCAGGCAGAGCGTGTCTGTGGCTGAAAAAGGACTGGAACTGAGTTATTTGTTCTGTTTGTTGTTAATTTTCATAGCTGCTGTTGTTTCTGTTTGTACTGTTAGATATATTAGTAAAGAGCTGTTATTCCTACCCCTTACCTCTGCTTGAGAGTCCCTGATTCAAAAATTATAATAATCGGGAGGAAGAGGGTTTACATTCTCCATTTCAGAGAGGAGTTTCTGCCTTTATCGACAGATACCTGTCCTTCAAACCAGCACAGGGGTGCTGAAAAGCAACAGGCCTAATTGGTTTTCCACCCAATAATGGTAAGATAAACGTTACTTTAAGGGGTTCCTGTTGACCCAAAACCTCCATCCCCCCTTTGCATGTTCCCTGGATTAGGAATCTTAGCTTCAAAAGGAATCAACTTTGCCAATCTAGTGCCTTCTGGAATGTGAACAGGAGGTGTTAGAGTCTGTACCGTAATTCCAGTATTGCCAGTATAATCTGCATCCAATTAGTCCAGGCAAAACAAAAATTCCTTTCTTTGAAGTGGATGATCTTGCTATCAGCAGAGCACTGAGTCCATAACCTAAAGGTCTATTTGCTGTTGATGGAACAACTTGCACATCAGTGTTCTGCAGGGTTACTTCTACTGCGGTTGCCAGGTCCACTCTGGTGCTCCCGCTGTTGCTGACTTGAGGACGGTTGCAGGGGAACACTTGTGTTTTCAGGCGATTCCCCCCACCGCGCTCAGCTTCTCGTTTCCCAGTGGGGTCCGTGCTTCTTACGTCGAGACATTCGCTGGCTCTGTGCCCGTACTTGTCACATCTGAGGCAACTCCTGGGAATCCAGTAGGTGGCACTGACGCTTTACTTTTCTTTACGATCTTGAGTTGGCACTGCACCTGAACGTGACCTACGCAGCCACACTTGAAGCATCTTTGGCCAGCACTACCCTTTTTCTGTCGGACCAACAGTTTTTTTAAAGGCAATTGCCATCACCACTGCCAGGTAAATAGCCTTTTCTTCAGAAGTCCCGACTCTGGAACAGGTGTCTATCATATCTACTAAGGTGGCTGTTAGCAGAAAGGTCTGCAAAATTCTTTTACAAGCAGGACTAGCATTTTCTGCAGCCAATTGCATTCCCAATGCACCCTTAGCTTCTGGGGACATCCTTGGAACTCGATCAAGGGCATTTCTGAGACGATCTAAGAAATTCATAAAAGGTTCTTTGGGGTCCTTGTCTAATAGATGTATAGGATGGTGTTGGAAGCCCCATATTTGGAACAATGTGAAATGCCTCCCACGCTAACTTTTGGGACTGCTGCAAAATAGCTGTATGCAAACGCGCTTGAGCCTGTGGGTCCGTGAAAGCCCCTTTCCCCAGCACCATATCTGGGGTGGCAAACTGTCGGGGATCCCTCTGAGGGGGTCCAAGATTTCCACCCGTTTTTCCCATTCCACCTGCCACAACAACCACTGGGTGGGTTTTAGAAAAGTTTCCGCCAGCTTTTTGCAATCAAACGAAACCACCAAGCCACTAGTAAAGACGTGACTGAGAAAAGTTTGCACGTAAGGATTAGTTAGACCGTATTGCATCACTGCTTTCTGCCTCCCACGAATAAATTTCCAGTCCAATCCTACCCAGTGACGCTGGTTCGGGTTACCAGGGGCTGTCATTACCTGCAAAGCTCGAGGGATGAACTCACCCTTTACCAATGCATCTCGTATTATGCTGTGCCATCGCCTGGTGGGATCAGACCCGTCATCAACTGCAGAGCGACGAGGTGATTTACAATCGGGGCTGTCCCTGCTCCGCTCCAAACTTCGCTCATCATCTCGCTGCTGCGCACGCCCCGAACTACTAGAGTGAATCGAGGGATCAGAGAGCCTGCGCATACCTGGGTATCGGTCAGCGCTACCAGCCCTTCTTTTGGGACTACTTTCTCTCGAGAATCTAACTCGGTGGTCTTCGCTGGCGCTGTGCTCCACCCTATTGGCACCGCGATGTGCAATTCTTGCGGCAGAGCCGCTGCTCCTCCTTGCCTCTGGCATTAAAAGCTGTTGGGTTTTCTCCCTTTCTCCAATCCTGCCTCTCCCACTTCTGGCGCTGCTCCTCATCAGAGCAGCACGAGTGATCCACCTGCAAGACCTCGCTATCAACCTCAGAGTGCTGCCGCTTGAGTTCTGGGGAATCAGTCGGTGATGGCGGCAACATCCCTCCTAGGGCTGTTGTTAACTCCTCTGAGGACACCACGGGACGATTGGTGGATGTGTCCTGGAGCCACTGGGGACAAAGAAGCATCTATCTCCATTTTCTCTGGTTCTGACATGGGCTGCAAAACTGCGCTGCCTTCACCTGCAACTTCCCATGGTACCTGCTGTTCTGATACAGGGGCTGCCGATGGTAAGGACAGAATAATTGTTTCTTACCCCCCAAAAAACTCTCACACGAATGCTGGGAAAACTGCTGCAGGATCGCCCAACTCTAATTCTTCTTCCGCATCCGTGGCAGCTGTCCTCTCTGCCCTTAATTGCTTTAATGCCGTAATAACTACCTTCCAAACTGTGCTAAGTCCTCTGGAGTCTCACATACTATCGCTCGCGGCATCCCAGAGATTCTCACCCAGCCTTTCCCACTCAAGGATATCAAAAACACTTCTAGGAGTAGCGAAAAATCCTTTCTCCTGTCCCCATCTCAGTAACTTTTTCAGACCTTCTAGGTCATATTTAACTGCTCTTGTGGAGAGGATGCACTGGAGGACGTTTAATGTTGCCTGCTCTTCTTTAGATAATGCCTCTCCCATCCCTCCAGACCCAGTCACTAACCCGTTATCATAGTTTTTTGCTGCGCAGCACACGCTTTTCTCTCGGAGCTCTTCTCAGGAACTTCTTCATCTCGTGCTCCTACTGGCTTTATTTCGATCGGCTCTTCGGCGTCTCCTCTCTCTCCCATGTTCTTCAGGTTCTCTTCGGAGTCATGCTCCAACCTCCGCTGCTGCAGTCCGGCCGCGCCACCCACGGCTGGGCTTCCCGCTTTTTCATTTTGCAGAGCCCTTTCAGAGACTAAGTCTAAAAGGTTTTGGTTCACTTCACGTGCGAGGTACACGATCTATCACGTCGCCGGATCACCAAATGGGGGAACAAACTGGACTTCTGAACAGCAAATCAATATGATTTTGCAGAAGCTGATTTATTGTTTACAATTCACCCCCATTATACATTACTAGAACCACCACCCACGTGGGAACACACTTTACAATTGGCAATTTAATTATATTGATCCACCCCTTCAACCCCCCAAAAGTTTGTAATTGGTGGTCTTCAAAATCTTCGCCACCCCCTGCTAGCCTGAATCTTCTAATCTTGGTATTCGATGTTTTCAACTTCTTCTCTCCTGATTTAGCATAGTTGATGTTCCAGTGGCCTTGCGGGGTTTCAAACAAGTTATCGAAAAACTGCTGAAATTTTCTCATGCTGTGCACATGTTATAAACACTGGTCTAAACCAAGAAATACACAAAAACAGCTAGCGTGTGAAAGAGGCATGAGAACAAACAGCAAAATGTGCAGAAATAACTGAACAGCAAAAAATAGCAACAAAATATAGTTTTTGGCTGGTGTACACACAAGGCCTAGATTTGTATAGACATGTTCCACCGGGGTCCAAACCCCAGTTCAGCCTTACAACAGGTGCCCATGGCCTGGGTGATGTTGGCCCCATGCCAGGCACCCACCAAAGCCACTCTGGCCCTGCCCCTCTCAACTGCAATAGTTGAGAGAAAATTAAACCAAGAGTTCCTGGGTCAGGTGAAGATAGAGAGAGATCCTCATCAAACAGTAAAACGGGCATCAGAGACCCAGCCTGGGCACAGGGAGGGAATTTACTACCAACCTAAGTCAAAGCAGGACAAGGAGAGAGGAAAGAAATCTCTCCAACCCGTTCCCCCCACCCAACGGAGATCACCAGGACCATGGATCACCAGGGCTCTGCCCAACAGGGGTCACTGGGGATCATCCAACACCGATCCTCCCATGGGGGATGGAGCTGGAGCAGAGCACGAAGCTCTTCCCACACTCCGGGCACTCACAGGGCTTCCCTTAGCAGTGCCTCCACTGGTGTCAGGTCAAGTGAGAGCTCTGTGAGAAGCTCTTCCCACACTCAGGACACTCATAGGGCCTCTCCCCGGTGTGGATGTGCTGATGGTTTTTCAGGTAGGACATCCACCCAAAGCTCTTCCCACATTCCAAGCAGGTGTAGGGCCATTCTCCAGTGTGGATCACCTGGTGCCACATCAGAACAGAAACAGTCATGAAGCTCTTCCCACATTTCCCACACTCATAGGGCTTCTCCCCAGTGTGGATCCTCTGGTGCCGGATCAGGTTGGAGCTCTGGCTGAAACCCTTCGCACATTCCAAGCACTTGTGGGGCTTCTCTCCTCCATGAGGCTTCTCCACCAGCTCTGAGCTCTGCCTGGATCTCCGGCCGCCTTCCCGGCTCAGGGAGGGTCTTTCCTCCTCATTGCAGCTCCCTGGGCTGGGTTTGCAGCCCCTCCTCCTGAGGGATCTCTGGGGCTTTTCCTCCTCCTCCGTCCGCCCACGCCTTAGGAACGAAAAATCCTGGTTTGGGGAAAAAAAAACAGAAAAACATGCCTTGGAATGGGGGTTCCTCCTTGCCCAAGTTCATCTCAGGAAGACAGTGAGCATCTTGTGTCTATAAAAACCTCAAAAACACCTAGACTCAGCCCAAAAACCCTTCAAACATCACAAAACAGATAAAAAACTCCCCAAAAAGCAAGATTCCGCCAAAACCTCCTACAAAATATAAATATTCAGGCCCCATAAAAAAACAAAGCACCAACATTTACTCC
>NW_026612870.1:0-25626 GCF_029582105.1 Oenanthe melanoleuca | reverse complement strand
TCCGAAGAAAACACAAACAACCGAAGTCGTTTATGCGGTGCTTTATTGAGGGCCTGGGAGCCTGTGGACTAGTGTCCAAAGACAGAACCCCATCTCACAGAAAATTTACAGGGTTTTTATATGTTTCTTTACATGATTTCTTCATCATAACAAATTCTTACTTCATTCTCGATACCTGGTACAATAATCTTTCTGACATTTAAGTTTCTGCCAAAAGGTACATTCCCTAGATAAATGGATACACTCCTTAAGATAAGTGATTATTTCTTAACTACACTGCTTACATTACAAAATTTGCTATAATAGTTCATCTGCAGGTTACATGCGGCCTACCAAGCCTTAGCATGACTACTACTAATATCAATTAATGTCAACTATTAAGGTTCACTACTATCTTAATACAGTTTATTTAATCAAATGGCAACATTTCCCCCCTTTTGAGCATTCTTCAGTCTTCTGCAAGGATGCTCAACTCTCAGTCATTATCGGGTCTTTCAAATGCTGTATTTTCTTGCCTGATAGCAACTTCATACTTCGGAGGAGGCAGGTACATCTCGTTAGTTCTTGTCAAGGCTTTTATCACTCTTCTGGTGCGTTTTGTTTCTTTTTCGATGACTCCTAAAACACACTTATACACTAGCCAAATAATTAATAATAGAACTGCAAACAACAGAATGTACTGTATTACAGACGAAACCCATCCAGAAACCTGAAGTCCTAAAGATTCAAAAATTTCTCCGATCCAATTATGTTGTGCTTCTTTTTCAATGTCTTTTGTTTTGGATTCAATTGTTTCTAATTGAGAAATATATTTTTCTACTTCAATGGTCATGTTTGGAATATGGATGCAGCAATGGTCAATTTTCATTTTTAGATACTGACACACACCATGCTCTTTTAACAAGATCATATCTAATGCCATCCTATTTTGCAAAGTCATTCGGGACGTGGCTTGCAATTGCAAATTCATATCTTTGAATCCTCTTTTAGTGGCTGCTGCTAATCTCTCAGTCTGCCCTAGCAGTTTGTACAGCATTTCTCTATTCCTATAGGCGGCTACAGGTGCAAATAGTCATTCTAAAGCCCACCCAAATTTAACTCCATCATCAGGCTCATGCCATTCATTTTCTAACTCAGTGAATGCATCTACTTCTCTTTTCTTCCGGTTGGATTTTAATTTTGATTGCTTCCACAGAGGGCAAAGGGTGGGGACTCCTAGAGTGATTTGTGTTACAGGCCCATCTATAGGAATATGTGTGGTCCATTGTCCATGTCCCATTACCCAAACTAAATTTCCTGGACTTCTAATTGTAGTATCTCTACAACTTACAGCTCTTTTAATTCCATTGCTTCTGCTCAGTGCGGCTACTTTTCCCATAATTGTATGATTAATTTTCCTACATTCACATCCCCACTTTAGTAGTACTCTAAGAGGAGCTAGACTGATCTGACTTTCAGGGGTATCACATGTAATAACCTTAGTACAATTCCAATTTTCTCTAGTTTCTTTAATTTCTCTTGTAGAAGTTTCTGTCTTATAGACTTCCACCAGGGTTTGATTTTTACTTCCTGTCCATTGTATACACCAGTTCACTGCTCCAATATAGCTGTAATGTTCCAATAAGCTCGGACCCCATACGGCTTTCCAATCATCCCAAATCACATGTTGTTGGCTTATATTTTGACACTTAACTTCTTGGTAGGGTTGCTTTGTTCTAACTTCTTTCTCTTTAGTATCAAAGCACCATCCATAATTTCCTAATCCTCCATACAGCCCAGGTTTCGGTTCATATCTACCACCATCTTGAGTACAAGCCCAAATGGATGAATATCGCCATAGCGGGAAATATTCCTTTTTAATAGTTACTATTTCTTTTTCTTTCCTTTCTACTTGACATACGGTAGATGTGTTTTCTGCCGTCTCAGGTGGTAATGGAATGGGAATTATTCCCCATGGAATTGGTTCTCCTGCTGCTTGTGGAAGTGGCAAGCATGCTGTAATTCAGGATACATTTTGCACCATTCCAAAATCTCTAATCAACCCTACTACCAAATTCTCTTTTTCGTGTCTTTGATGTACAGTTGCTTCTATATCTCTCAGCTCTCTACACTTCTTTTCTATTGGGGATACTATGTGAGTGGGCCTAGTTCCTTGTCCAGCTTCTACTATTCTTATTCCATAATCAGCATCAAGTTCACATATCACTAAACACAAGTATTTTCCTTTAGTAAAGCCAATTTGAGGGTTACTAATATTCAACCATCCTATACCTTTTCCAGATTCTTCCCACCAGCTAATTCCTTGGTCTATTTTATCCCATGACTTTTGATTGTTTTCTTTCCACCATTTAACTTGCAATGTCTGGTTACATTCTTGTTTTAACACAAATGAACAGTTCACCTTCAAAGGAAGTCCATCCCACATACCTTGTACAGTCCAGGAGGGTTTTACCTCTACGGATTCCTGGGATGGAGTGTCCTTCCTCAATTTCCAGGGTACTATCCTCAATTTAATTTGCTTATAATCAAAGCCTTTTTGGGATTTTACAATGCACATGTATCTTTCCATATCCTCTTGCCTGACTTGCTTTAGTTGTAATGTGGTATTTCCTTTCTGTGCATCCTTATCCCAAACTGTGATAATATTTGCTTCTGGATAATCAGCACCTTTCTTCCAGGTTGCCTGTACATTCTGGACTTCAGTTTTCTGGTTATTTGTTATAAAACAGGTCAGGTTCACATCCATTCCGTCCATAACACCAACCACTGGTTCGGTAACTGCAACTACAACAGAACCATTAACAAGAATTGGTTTCGTTATTACCAGTAACAATATAATCATAAATGCTACTTTCCGCGAAAAATCATCCGTGTTGGAGAGACTAACTGAGTCTCCCATTGTGCAGGGACTTTCTTGACCCGAGTGTAATGGATCCATGAGTCGATTCCTTCGACCTTTACTGCTGTGTAGGTTGTCAGGATCACTTAGCGTGGGCCGTCCCATGCTTCTTTCAAGGGGTGGGTGGACCAATTCTTCACATACACTCGGTCTCCTGGTTGAATGTCATGCACTGGATTTTCCAGTGGCATAGGTCGGTTCCACTGCAGGGCTCCCCTTAAGGCATTAAGAGTTTTGTTTAATGACATGACATAACTGAATATTGTCTGATCACCTTGCACATGCAAATCCCCTTTCAACACCTTAGCATGGTATGGTTTCCCATATAGGATTTCATATGGGCTAACTCCCAATCGCTCCCTGGGTTTGATTCTGATTCTGAGCAATGCTAATGGCAAAGCCTGTGGCCACTGTATTTTTGCCTCTTGGCAAATTTTCTTAATTTGTCCTTTAATCGTTTGATTCATTCGCTCTACCTGGCCACTTGATTGAGGTCACCACGGGGTGTGTAAGTCCCAAGATATATCTAGCATCCTAGCTACTTCCCGTACTATTCCCGCTATAAAGTGTGGGCCTCTATCTGATGACAATCCCAACGGCACCCCAAATCTCGGAATGATTTCTTTCAACAGTGTTTTGACTACTTCCTTCGCTTGATTTGTTCGACAAGGAAAGGCTTCAGGCCAGCCTGAAAAGGTACACACATACACTAAAAGATATTTAAAATTTTGTGCCTTCGATAATTCAGAAAAATCAACCTGCCAGTAATTTCCTGGTTCTGGTCCCATTTGTAATTTCCCTAACTGTATTTGTTTCCTTACTATTGGATTATTCTTTAAACAAGTTGGACACATAGCATTCACCCGTTTTGCCAATGTTAACATCTGGTTGGAAATTACTTCTCTTTTTAGGAATTTTACCAATGCCTCTGCTCCCCAATGACATTTGTTATGTTCCATTTCCAGAATTGTTTTCATAATTCTGGCAGGCACCACCACTTGTCCTGTCCCTGTCACATACCATCCAGTCATATTCTTCTGAGCGAGTAACAACGATGCCAATTTTTCATCCTCTAGGGAATACTTTGGTTCTTGGGTTAAAAATGGAGTTGCTGGACTCACCTTGGTAGGTATCAAAGCCATCTGAGTCCATACCTTTCTTGCCACCTCACGAGCTGTGTAGTCTGCAAATCGGTTTCCTTCAAATATCTTCCCATCTTCCTTCTGGTGTCCTCTTACATGCATTACAGCAACCTTTTCAGGTCTATGTACTGCATCTAGCAAGGCTAGGATTTCATTCCTGTATTTGATGGTGACCCATTGAGAGTTTAACAGTCCTCGTTCCTTCCACAAAGCACCGTGAATATGCACAACTCCAAAGGCATATTTAGAATCAGTCCAAATATTTACCTTCTTTCCCCAGCTCAGGATCAGAGCTCTGGTAAGTCCAATAATTTCAGCTCGCTGGGCAGAGGTTCCAGGAGCTAGGGCTTTTGCTTCTACCACCGTCTTAACAGTCACCACGACATACCCTGCATACCTGGTTCCGTTTTCCACAAAGCTGGATCCGTCAGTAAATAGCTCCCAATCTGGGTTTTCCATCGGGGTATCTCGCAAGTCAATCCGGCTGGCATGCACTTGTTCAATAACTTCCATGCAATCATGTGCTAATTCCCCTTCTTCCTGCTCACTGAGGAGAAATTCTGCTGGATTGATATGATTAGTCGTTTTCAATTCTACATCATCCTGTTCTCTCAGGATTGCTTGGTATTGCAACATTCTGCTGGATGACAACCAGTGACCCCCCTTTTGTTCCAGGACTGCCAGTACCATGTGAGGTACAAACACCTCTATCTTCCTTCCCAGAGTCAATTTTCTGGCCTCCTGAATGAGGATCACTGTGGCCATAACTGCCCGCAAGCATGATTACCAACCAGCGCTAACAGTGTCCTATTGTTTTGAGAAGTAGCCTACTGGACGATTCCAGGATCCAAGTCTTTGGGTCAGCACTCCCAATGCCAATTTTTGTCTTTCATTTACATATAATTGGAAGTCTTTATTTAAATCTGGGAGGCCCAATCTTAAGAAGAGCTTGTTTTAGATCCTCAAATGCTTTCTTTCTTTGTCGGTTCCAATTTAGTTGTGATTCCTTCAAGGCCTCGTATAATGGTTTGGCTAGGAGTCCAAAATTTAAAATCCACAGTCTGCACCACTCCACCATTCCCAGAAAGGATCTCAATTCCTGATGATTCCTTGGGAGGGGTATGGCACAAATAGCTTCTATTCGATTGACTCCCAGTCTTCTTTGGCCTTGAACAATTTCATATCCCAGGTAAATTACACTTTCCTTTACTAGTTGTGCTTTTTCCTTTGACACTCAGTACCCAGCCTGACCCAGCATGTTTAGCAAGGCAATGGTTAGCTTAAGACATACCTCTTTTTCTTCTGTTGCCAGAAATATATCGTCCACATACTGGAGAATGACGTAAGAGAAAAGTGACTCTCTTACCTCAGCAATCTTCCATTCCTCCAATTCTTTTGCCAACTGGTTTCCAAATATTGTTGGGCTGTTTTTAAATCCTTGTGGCAAACGGGACCATGTGAGTTGTCTCCTCCTTCCAGTGTTAGGACTTTCCCACTCAAAGGCAAAATATTTCCTACTCTCCAATGCCAAAGGGATGCAGAAGAAAGTATCTTTTAGATCAATAACAGAAAACCATTTAAACTTTTCCGACACAGATGTTAACAAAGTATAAGGATTGGCAACTACCGGGTGAATGTCCTTTACTATGTTATTAATTGCCCTTAGATCCTGCACTAACCAATACTTACCATTTGGTTTCTTAACTGGAAAAATAGGAGTATTAAATTCTGATTCACATTCCTGCAGGATCCCTTGTGCCAGAAACCGAGTTATCAAAGGAGCAACACCCTGCTTAGCTTCTAATTTAATTGGGTATTGTTTTATTCTAACTGGCTGAGATCTTTCTTTTAATTCTACTACCACTGGCTGGGCAGCCTTTGATTTTCCAGGGTTCCCCGTCTCCCATACCCAAGGTACTACAGCTTGATCCACTTCGATGGGGATAGGAGAGGGATCAATTTCCTTTATTACAAATAATTTAGCAATTTCTTCTCCCGGAACTTCTAATTTTACCCTTCTATGCTCAAATATAATTTTGACATTCAATAACGATAATAAATCTCTGCCCAGTAATGGCCTGGGGCAATTAGGCATATACAAGAACTGATGGTCCAATTCCTTCCCTCCAAATTTAAAATTTAGTGGTTGTAAGAAGGGTCGTTCTTCCAATTGTCCTGTGGCCCCTATTACCTATATGGTAGTATTGCTAATAGGTCCCAATCTTTTATTTAAAACTGAATACGTTGCCCCTATATCTACTGTAAATTCTTGCTCTTTCCCATCTATGTCTATTCTAACCTTCAAGTCCTGCTCTAGTCAGCTCTGATTTTGATAATTTCCCAAAACAAAAGCCTGAGCGACCCCTTCTGGATTCGCAGGGTATCCAGCGGAATTACCTGTTTGTGCTCCTCCCAACATTCCTCCCAGTCCAGCTTTTACTGGACATTCATTCTTCCAGTGCCCAATTTGGAGACAGAATGCACACTGATTGGGAGCAATCCCTCCTTGCTGGGGACCGGGAGGAGCCATTCCCCTTCCTCCAAATCCAGCATTTTGGAATCCTGCCCTCCCACATCCAAAGCCACGACCGCGCCCAAAACCACCTCTACCTCTTCCCCTATCACTGGCTTGCTGCATTATAGCTAATATATTCGCCTGCTGTTTCTTGGCCGTTTCTTTTTCTCTATTATTATAAACTTTCCAAGCCACTTCCAACATTTTATCTAAATCTCGAGTATCATGCCCTTCTAATTTCTGCAGTTTCTTACGTATGTCTTCCTGTGTCTGACCTAAAAAGATTAAAGCAAGCTGCAATTTTCCTGCTTCACTGTCAATTTCCAAATCAGTGAAGCGTCTAGCAGTTTCCTTAAGTCGCTCTAAAAACGCCGAAGGTGATTCATTCTTATCTTGTCTAACTGAATACAATTTTGACCAATTTAGTGTTTTAGGCATTCCAGTCCTGATTCCTTCTACTAACAACTCCTGATATTCCCTAATAGATTCCCTTCCTTCACTCCCGTTTGGATCCCATCCCGGATCATCACTCGGTACCAAGTCATTCACAGTTCCTCCAGCTAAATGCAGTCTAATCATTTCTCGAGCACGCTCTTTCATTGACCGCAACACCATCTCCTTTTCAGTGGAATCCATTAAGGTATCTAACAAAACCTGCATGTCATTCCAATCTGGATTCTGGGTTTTAATAATCATTTTGACCACCCGTGCCACTCTTTCAGGATTCTCACGGTAACTACCTGCTGACTGCTTCCAAATCACCAAATCTCCTGGGGAGAAAGGCACTTTCACAAGCACTTTCTCTCCTCGGGGTCCCATAGCTTCCCTTAAAGGGGCAATAAGCTGGGGTTCCCCATGATTCTTACGTCCCTGTCTAGTTCGTGCCGCGAGGGGAGTATTTCGCCGATTTTGGGAAGAAACAGGGGAAGGGGTTGGAGGACGCATAACAACCTTTTTAGCATTCCCTGGTACTACTGTTATGTTTGCCACCTCCTCCTCCTCCTCTGCACTACTTTCTGGTAACGGTGGATACAAAGAGGAATGGGGTGAGACACAGGGGAGGGGTGAGACAGCAGGAGGAGGTAAGACAGGGGGGGTGAAGCGGAAGGCGCACCGGGTGACACCATTAAAGACAAATCCTCTTCTGGTCGAGAGGTTAAGGCTAAGCACTGAACACATTTAGATTTCTCTTTACAACCCCCGCACTCAGATTCTTTCATCTCCAATACCATTATTCCACATTCAGTCTGCCACTCCTTTTTACGGCGCAGTAAATGAAACAAGTCTAAATACTGTACCTCATCCCATTTTTCATTTTCCTTCAAATACTGCATTAATGAATTCAGGGTATCATAATCCACAGTACCATTTTCCGGCCATGATGGCCCCTCTCGCTCATATTCTGGCCACCAATGATTGCAATAATCAATCATCTTATCCTTATTCATCTCCTGGAAAAACCCTTCACTTTTCCACCTCTTCAATAAACATCCTAACGGAGTATTTTCGGGTATACCCTTAGTGAACTGAACCATAGACTTAAGTGCCTTGAGTGGCATTTTGAACCGGTTTACTTACAACTGTACAGCAACTCAACAACCGATCGCAACAACCAATATGCAGCAACGTACAAAACAATAATAACCACAATCAATATTGACAGTTTAACAGAGTCAATCGTACCACATATTCACACTCACACAACAAAAATAAATAAATACCGGACCAATACCAGACCAATCCAACTTGCCGCTTCTCGACTCCGCGAGGGGCAACTGCCGGACCTGCGCAGCTTTCGCCGCGTCTAACAGCCGGTGCCTAGGCTTACCAGACCAACCAGACGTCTTTAGACCAACCCGGCGAGGATCGCCGCCTCGTCTTATGGGCAGGCACCCAAACCAAAACCAGAAAATAAAGCACCTTCGGGCTTACCTTTCGCAGTTGTCCGCCACGCGCAGGGGTCGGACATGAACCGATGATTCCCCGAGAATCACTCGGTGCCGGCGTGGAGTGTATCAGAATGCGAACCGCCCCAGCCACATCCAGAGTCCTGCCGCTATCGCCAGAAAACTGTTGCCCGATCCGAAGAAAACACAAACGACCGAAGTCGTTTATGCGGTGCTTTATTGAGGGCCCGGGAGCCTGTGGACTAGCGTCCAAAGACAGAACCCCATCTCACAGAAAATTTACAGGGTTTTTATATGTTTCTTTACATGATTTCTTCATCATAACAAATTCTTACTTCATTCTCGATACCTGGTACAATAATCTTTCTGACATTTAAGTTTCTGCCAAAAGGTACATTCCCTAGATAAATGGATACACTCCTTAAGATAAGTGATTATTTCTTAACTACACTGCTTACATTACAAAATTTGCTATAATAGTTCATCTGCAGGTTACATGCGGCCTACCAAGCCTCAGAATGACTACTACCAATGTCAATTAATCTCAACTATTAAGGTTCACTACTATCTTAACACAGTCTACTTAATCAAATGGCAACAGTAGCAAAGCAAGCTGAAGCTGATCCTCCTTCATACCTCCAGTCTCTGACAACTACAATGCAGCGAGGTGCACACTGCTGCTCTGACAGTTGCTGGTTCGTGCTATGCATCCTGCGGCGATTTTTCTCTAACCGAGGTGAAGTGTCGTCTCCTGCTCACACTGAGCACACTGCTGGTAGGTTTTGCTACTTACAAAACTGCCCTGGCATGTACACTTTTCTGTCAAACTCTCTGTGCCATATGAGTTTGCCCTGCTCCTTGGAAGCGTACCATGCACTCTGTAAGTTCTGCATAGGGACGAGCACTGCAGTGTACAGAACGCTAAGGAGAAAGCATGCACAGCACACAGTAGTTCTCACTTTGCACTACACTTAGAACTGAGTTCTCTGCATCACGGATAAGCAACACAGAAGGCTGCTTCAGGAATAGGTATGTCGTAGCAAAGGAAGCTGAACCTGATCCAGCTTCATGCCTATAGTCTCTGACAACTACAATGCAGCGAGGTGCACACTGCTGCTCTGACAGTTGCTGGTTCGTGCTATGCATCCTGCGGCGATTTTCTCTAACCGAGGTGAAGTGTCGTCTCCTGCTCACACTGAGCACACTGCTGGTAGGTTTTGCTATTTAGAAAACTGGCCTGGCGTGTCCACTTTTCTGTCAAACTCTCTGTACCATACGAGAATGCCCTGCTCCTTGTAAGCGTACAATGCACTCTTTGAACTCTCCAGAGTGAAGAGCACTACAGTGTACCTAACGCTAAGGAGAGAGCATGCACAGCACACAGTAGTTCTCACTTTGCACTACACTTAGAAATGAGTTCTCTGCATCACGGATAAGTACCAAAGAACGCTGCTTCACGGATACGTATGTAGCAGCTATGCAAACTGAAGCTGATCATGCTTCATGCCCCTAGTCACTGACAACCACTATGCAGCGAGGTGCACACCGCGGCTCTGCCACTTGCTGGTCCACGCTATGTATCCTGCAGCAACATCTCTCTAAGCGAGGTGAAGTGTCGTCTCCTGCTCACACAGAACACTCTGCTGCTAGGTTTTGCTAGTGCCAAAAAGCGCCTAGCGTGTGCACTTTTCTGTCAAACTCTCTGTGCCATACCAGAATGCCATGCTCCTCGTAAGCGTACAATGCACTCTTTCAACTCTACATACTGAAGAAAACTGCAGTGTACCTAACGCTAAGGAGAAAGCATGCACAGCACACAGTAGTTCTCACTTTGCACTACACTTAGAAATGAGTTCTCTGCATCACGGATAAGCACCAGAGAAGGCTGCTTCACGTATATGTCTGTAGTAGCAAAGGAACCTGACGCTGATCGTGCTTCATGCCTCTAGTCACTGACAACCACTATGCAGCGAGGTGCACACCGCTGCTCTGCCAGTTGCTGATTCGGGCTCTGTATCCTGCGGCGACTTCTCTCTAACCGAGGTGAAGTGTTGTCTCTTGCTCACACAGAGCACTCTGCTGGTAGGCTTTGCTACTTACAAAAATGGCCTGGCGTGTGCACTTTTATGTCAAACTCTCCGTGCCATACGAGTTTGCCCTGCTACTTGTAAGCGTACAATGCATTGTTTCTAATCTGTATAGCAAAGAGCACTGCAGTGCACCTCACGCCAATGAGAAACCATGCACAGCACACAGTAGCTCTCACTTTGCACTACACTTAGAAATGAGCTCTGTGCATCACGGATAAGCACCACAGAACGCTGCTTCACGGATACGTAGGTAGTAGCAAAGGAAGCTTACGCTGATCCTGCTTCATGCCTCTAGTCTCTGACAACCCTTATGTAGAAAGATGCACTCCGCTACTCTGCAAATGCTGGTTCACGCTATGTATCCTTTGGCAATTTCTCTCTAACCGAGGGGAAGTGTCGTCTCCTGCTCACACAGAACACACTGCTGATAGGTTTTGCTACTTACAAAACTGGCCTGGCATGTGCACTTTTCTGTCAAACTCTCCGTGCCAGACGAGTTTGCCCTGCTTCTTATAAGCGTACAATGCATTGTTTCTAATCTGTATAGCAAAGACCACTGCAGTCTACCTTACGCCAATGAGAAACCATGCACAGCACACAGTAGTTCTCACTTTGCACTACACTTAGAAATGAGTTCTCTGAATCACGGATAAGCACCACAGAACGCGTCTTCACGGAAAGGTATATAGTAGCAAAGGAAGCTGACGCCGACCCTGCTTCATGCCTCTCGTCTCTGACAACGACTATGTAGCGACATGCATTCCGCTGCTCTGCAAATACTGGCACGCGCAAAGTATCCTGCGGCGATGTCTCTCTAACCATGGAAAAGTGTCGTCTCCTGGTCACACAGAACACACTGCTGGTAGGCTTTGCTACTTACAAAACTGGCCTGGCGAGCGCATTTTTCTATCAAACTCTCTGTGGAATACGAGTTTCCCCCGCTCCTTAGTAGGCGTACAATGCACTGTTTCAACTCCCCCTAGCGAAGAGAACTGCAGTGTACCTAACACTAAGGAGAAAGCATGCACAGCACACAGTAGTACTCATTTTGCACTACACTTAGAAATGAGTTCTCTGCATCACGGATAAGCACCAGAGAAGGATGCTTCAGAAATAGGTATGTAGTAGCAAAGCAAGCTGACGCTGATCGTGCTTCATGCCTCTAGTCACTGACCTCCACTATGCACCGAGGTGCACACCGCTGCTCTGCCAGTTGCTGGTTCGCGCTATTAATCCTGCGGAGATATCTCTCTAACCGAGGTGAAGTGTTGTCTCCTGCTAAGACAGAGCACACTGCTGGTAGGCTTTGCTACTTACAAAACTGGCCTGGGGTGTGCACTTTTCTGTCAAACTCTCTGTGCCAAACGAGCTTGACCAGCTCCTTGTAAGAGTACAATGCACCCTTTCACCACTCGATAGTGAACAGCACTGCAGTGTACCTAACGCTAAGGAGAAAGCATGCACAGCACACAGTAGTTCTCACTTTGCACTACACTTAGAACTGAGTTCTCTGCATCACGGCTATGTACCACAGAAGACTGCTTGACGAATGCCTATGTAGTAGCAAAGCAGGCTGACGCTGATCCTGCTTCATGCCCCTAGTCACTGACAAGCGATCTGCTGCCAAGTGCACTCTCCAGTGCTCTGCAGATTCCTTCTTCGCGCTATGTGTCCTGCGGCGAGATCTCTCTAGGCGAGGTAAGGTGTCGTCTCCTGCTAACACAGAACACTCTGCTGCTAGGTTTTGCTAGTGCCAAAACACGCCTGGCGTGTGCACTTTCCTGTCAAACCCTCTGTACGATACGAGAATGCCCTGCTCCTTGGAAGCGTACCGTGCACTCTGTAAATTCTACCATAGGGAAGAGCACTGCAGTGTAGAGAACGCTAAGGAGAAAGCATGCACAGCACAAAGTAGTTCTCACTTGGCACTACACTTAGAACTGAGTTCTCTGCATCACGGCTATGTACCACAGAAGACTGCTTGACGAATGGCTATGTAGTAGCAAAGCAAGCTGACGTTGATCCTGCTTCATGCCTCTAGTCACTGACAAGCGATCTGCTGCCAAGTGCACTCTCCAGTGCTCTGCAGATTCCTTCTTCGCTCTATGTGTCCTGCGGCGAGATCTCTCTAGGCGAGGTAAGGTGTCGTCTCCTGCTAATACAGAACACTCTGCTGCTAGGTTTGCTAGTGCCAAAACACGCCTGGCGTGTGCACTTTCCTGTCAAACTCTCTGTACCATACGAGAATGCCCTGCTCCTTGGAAGCGTACCGTGCACACTGTAAATTCTGCCATAGGGACGAGCACTGCAGTGTACATAACGCTAAGGAGAAAACATGCACAGCACACATTAGTTCTCACTTTGCACTACACTTAGAACTGAGTTCTCTGCATCACGGTTATGTACCACAGAAGACTGCTTGACGAATGGCTATGTAGTAGCAAAGCAAGCTGACGCTGATCCTGCTTCATGCCCCTAGTCACTGACAAGCGCTACGCTGCAAAGAGCACTCCGGGGCTCTGCGGCTTCCTTGTTCGCGCTATGTAGCCTCCGGCGATTTCTCTCTAAGCGAGGTAAGGTGTCGTCTCCAGCTAGCACAGAACACTCTGCTGATGGGTTTTGCTGCTGCCAAAACACGCCTGTCATGTGCACATTGCTGTTAAAAGCCCTGAACCATACGAGAATACCGTGCTCTGTGTAAGCTTACAATGCACTGTTTCAACACTGCATAGCGAAGAGCACTGCAGTGTACTTAACGCTAAGGAGAAAGCATGCACAGCACACAGTAGTTCTCACTTTGCACTACACTTAGAACTGAGTTCTCTGCATCACGGCTATGTACCACAGAAGACTGCTTGGCGAATGGCTATGTAGTAGCAAAGCAAGCTGACGTTGATCCTGCTTCATGCCTCTAGTCACTGACAAGCGCTACGCTGCCAAGTGCACTCTCCAGTGCTCTGCGGATTCCTTGTTCGCGCTATGTAGCCTTCGGCGATTTCTCTCTAAGCGAGCTGAAGTGTCGTCTCCTGCTAACACAGAACACTCTGCTGCTAGGTTTTGCTAGTGCCAAAACACGCCTGTCATGTGCACATTGCTGTTAAAAGCCCTGAACCATACGAGAATACCGTGCTCTGTGTAAGCTTACAATGCACTGTTTCAACACTGCATAGGGAAGAGCACTGCAGTGTACATAACGCTAAGGAGAAAGCATGCACAGCACACAGTAGTTCTCACTTTGCACTACACTTAGAACTGAGTTCTCTGCATCACGGATGTGTACCACAGAATGCTGCTTCCTGAACAGGCATGTAGTAGCAAAGCAAGCTGACGCTGATCCTGCTTCATGCCCCTAGTCACTGACAAGCGCTACGCTGCAAAGAGCACTCCGGGACTCTGCGGCTTCCTTGTTTGCGCCATGTAGCCTACGGCGATTTCTCTCTAAGCGAGCTGAAGTGTCGTCTCCTGCTAGCACAGAACACTCTCCTGATGGGTTTTGCTGCTGCCAAAACACGCCTGTCATGTGCACATTGCTGTTAAAAGCCCTGAACCATACGAGAATACCGTGCTCTGTGTAAGCTTACAATGCACTGTTTCAACACTGCATAGGGAAGAGCACTGCAGTGTACTTAACGCTAAGGAGAAAGCATGCACAGCACACAGTAGTTCTCACTTTGCACTACACTTAGAACTGAGTTCTCTGCATCACGGCTATGTACCACAGAAGACTGCTTGACGAATGCCTATGTAGTAGCAAAGCAAGCTGACGTTGATCCTGCTTCATGCCTCTAGTCACTGACAAGCGATCTGCTGCCAAGTGCACTCTCCAGTGCTCTGCAGATTCCTTCTTCGCGCTATGTGTCCTGCGGCGAGATCTCTCTAGGCGAGGTAAGGTGTCGTCTCCTGCTAGCACAGAACACTCTGCTGATGGGTTTTGCTAGTGCCAAAACACGCCTGGCGTGAGCACTTTCCTGTCAAACTCTCTGTACCAGACGAAAATGCCCTGCTCCTTGGAAGAGTACCGTGCACTCTGTAAATTCTGCCATAGGGACGAGCACTGCAGTGTACTTAACGCTAAGGAGAAAGCATGCACAGCACACAGTAGTTCTCACTTTGCACTACACTTAGAACTGAGTTCTCTGCATCACGGTTGTGTACCACAGAATGCTGCTTCATGAACAGGCATGTAGTAGCAAAGCAAGCTGACGCTGATCCTGCTTCATGCCCCTAGTCACTGACAAGCGCTACGCTGCAAAGAGCACTCCGGGGCTCTGCGGCTTCCTTGTTCGCGCTATGTAGCCTTCGGCGATTTCTCTCTAAGCGAGCTGAAGTGTCGTCTCCTGCTAGCACAGAACACTCTGCTGATGGGTTTTGCTGCTGCCAAAACACGCCTGTCATGTGCACATTGCTGTTAAAAGCCCTGAACCATACGAGAATACCGTGCTCTGTGCAAGCTTACAATGCACTGTTTCAACACTGCATAGCGAAGAGCACTGCAGTGTACTTAACGCTAAGGAGAAAGCATGCACAGCACACAGTAGTTTTCACTCTGCACTACACTTAGAACAGAGTTCTCTGCATCACGGTTGTGTACCACAGAATGCTTCTTCATGAACAGGCATGTAGTAGCAAAGCAAGCTGACGCTGATCCTGCTTCATGCCCCTAGTCACTGACAAGCGATCTTCTTCCAAGTGCACTCTCCAGTGCTCTGCAGATTCCTTCTTCGCGCTATGTGTCCTGCGGCGAGATCTCTAGGCGAGGTAAGGTATCGTCTCCTGCTAGCACAGAACACTCTGCTGATGGGTTTTGCTAGTGCCAAAACACACCTGGCGTGTGCACTATTCCTGTCAAACTCTCTGTACCATACGAGAATGCCCTGCTCCTTGGAAGCGTACCGTGCACTCTGTAAATTCTGCCATAGGGACGAGCACTGCAGTGTACAGAACGCTAAGGAGAAAGCATGCACAGCATACTGTAGCTCCCACTTTGCACTACACTTAGAACTGAGTTCTCTGCATCACGGTTATGTACCACAGAAGACTGCTTGACGAATGGCTATGTTGTAGCAAAGCAAGCTGACGTTGATCCTGCTTCATGCCTCTAGTCACTGACAAGCGATCTGCTGCCAAGTGCACTCTCCAGTGCTCTGCTGATTCCTTGTTCGCGCTATGTAGCCTTCGGCGATTTCTCTCTAAGCGAGCTGAAGTGTCGTCTCCTGCTAACACAGAACACTCTGCTGCTAGGTTTTGCTGCTGCCAAAACACGCCTGTCATGTGCACATTGCTGTTAAAAGCCCTGAACCATACGAGAATACCGTGCTCTATGTAAGCTTACAATGCACTGTTTCAACACTGCATAGGGAAGAGCACTGCAGTGTACATAACGCTAAGGAGAAAGCATGCACAGCACACAGTAGTTCTCACTTTGCACTACACTTAGAACTGAGTTCTCTGCATCACGGTTGTGTACCACAGAATGCTGCTTCATGAACAGGCATGTAGTAGCAAAGCAAGCTGACGCTGATCCTGCTTCATGCCCCTAGTCACTGACAAGCGCTACGCTGCAAAGAGCACTCCGGGGCTCTGCGGCTTCCTTGTTCGCGCTATGTAGCCTTCGGCGATCTCTCTCTAAGCAAGCTGAAGTGTCGTCTCCTGCTAGCACAGAACACTCTGCTGATGGGTTTTGCTGCTGCCAAAACACGCCTGTCATGTGCACATTGCTGTTAAAAGCCCTGAACCATACGAGAATACCGTGCTCTGTGTAAGCTTACAATGCACTGTTTCAACACTGCATAGCGAAGAGCACTGCAGTGTACTTAACGCTAAGGAGAAAGCATGCACAGCACACAGTAGTTCTCACTTTGCACTACACTTAGAACTGAGTTCTCTGCATCACGGCTATGTACCACAGAAGACTGCTTGACGAATGGCTATGTAGTAGCAAAGCAAGCTGACGTTGATCCTGCTTCATGCCTCTAGACACTGACAAGCGATCTGCTGCCAAGTGCACTCTCCAGTGCTCTGCAGATTCCTTCTTCGCGCTATGTGTCCTGCGGCGAGATCTCTCTAGGCGAGGTAAGGTGTCGTCTCCTGCTAGCACAGAACACTCTGCTGATGGTTTTTGCTAGTGCCAAAACACGCCTGGCGTGAGCACTTTTCTGTCAAACTCTCTGTACCATACGAGAATGCCCTGCTCCTTGGAAGCGTACCGTGCACTCTGTAAATTCTGCCATAGGGACGAGCACTGCAGTGTACAGAACGCTAAGGAGAAAGCATGCACAGCACACAGTAGTTCTCACTTTGCACTACACTTAGAACTGAGTTCTCTGCATCACGGCTATGTACCACAGAAGACTGCTTGACGAATGGCTATGTAGTAGCAAAGCAAGCTGACGTTGATCCTGCTTCATGCCTCTAGTCACTGACAAGCGCTCTGCTGCAAAGAGCACTCTCCAGGGCTCTGCGGCTTCCTTGTTCGCGCTATGTAGCCTTCGGCGATTTCTCTCTAAGCGAGCTGAAGTGTCGTCTCCTGCTAGCACAGAACACTCTGCTGATGGGTTTTGCTAGTGCCAAAACACGCCTGTCATGTGCACATTGCTGTTAAAAGCCCTGAACCATACGAGAATACCGTGCTCTGTGTAAGCTTACAATGCACTGTTTCAACACTGCATAGCGAAGAGCACTGCAGTGTACATAACGCTGAGAAAGCATGCACAGCACACAGTAGTTCTCACTTTGCACTACACTTAGAACTGAGTTTCTCTGCATCACGGTTGTGTACCACAGAATGCTGCTTCATGAACAGGCATGTAGTAGCAAAGCAAGCTGACGCTGATCCTGCTTCATGCCCCTAGTCACTGACAAGCGCTACGCTGCAAAGAGCACTCCGGGGCTCTGCGGCTTCCTTGTTCGCGCTATGTAGCCTTCGGCGATTTCTCTCTAAGCGAGCTGAAGTGTCGTCTCCTGCTAGCACAGAACAATCTCCTGATGGGTTTTGCTGCTGCCAAAACACGCCTGTCATGTGCACATTGCTGTTAAAAGCCCTGAACCATACGAGAATACCGTGCTCTGTGTAAGCTTACAATGCACTGTTTCAACACTGCATAGCGAAGAGCACTGCAGTGTACTTAACGCTAAGGAGAAAGCATGCACAGCACACAGTAGTTCTCACTTTGCACTACACTTAGAACTGAGTTCTCTGCATCACGGCTATGTACCACAGAAGACTGCTTGACGAATGGCTATGTAGTAGCAAAGCAAGCTGACGTTGATCCTGCTTCATGCCCCTAGTCACTGACAAGCGCTACGCTGCAAAGAGCACTCCGGGGCTCTGCGGCTTCCTTGTTCGCGCTATGTAGCCTTCGGCGATTTCTCTCTAAGCAACCTGAAGTGTCGTCTCCTGCTAACACAGAACACTCTGCTGATGGGTTTTGCTGCTGCCAAAACACGCCTGTCATGTGCACATTGCTGTTAAAAGCCCTGAACCATACGAGAATACCGTGCTCTGTGTAAGCTTACAATGCACTGTTTCAACACTGCATAGGGAAGAGCACTGCAGTGTACTTAACGCTAAGGAGAAAGCATGCACAGCACACAGTAGTTCTCACTTTGCACTACACTTAGAACTGAGTTCTCTGCATCACGGCTATGTACCACAGAAGACTGCTTGACGAATGGCTATGTAGTAGCAAAGCAAGCTGACGTTGATCCTGCTTCATGCCTCTAGTCACTGACAAGCGATCTGCTGCCAAGTGCACTCTCCAGTGCTCTGCAGATTCCTTCTTCGCGCTATGTGTCCTGCGGCGAGATCTCTCTAGGCGAGGTAAGGTGTCGTCTCCTGCTAACACAGAACACTCTGCTGATGGGTTTTGCTAGTGCCAAAACACGCCTGGCGTGTGCACTTTTCTGTCAAACTCTCTGTACCATACGAGAATGCCCTGCTCCTTGGAAGAGTACCGTGCACTCTGTAAATTCTGCCATAGGGACGAGCACTGCAGTGTACAGAACGCTAAGGAGAAAGCATGCACAGCACACAGTAGTTCTCACTTTGCACTACACTTAGAACTGAGTTCTCTGCATCACGGTTGTGTACCACAGAATGCTGCTTCATGAACAGGCATGTAGTAGCAAAGCAAGCTGACGCTGATCCTGCTTCATGCCCCTAGTCACTGACAAGCGCTACGCTGCAAAGAGCACTCCGGGGCTCTGCGGCTTCCTTGTTCGCGCTATGTAGCCTTCGGCGATTTCTCTCTAAGCGAGCTGAAGTGTCGTCTCCTGCTAGCACAGAACACTCTGCTGATGGGTTTTGCTGCTGCCAAAACACGCCTGTCATGTGCACATTGCTGTTAAAAGCCCTGAACCATACGAGAATACCGTGCTCTGTGTAAGCTTACAATGCACTGTTTCAACACTGCATAGCGAAGAGCACTGCAGTGTACTTAACGCTAAGGAGAAAGCATGCACAGCACACAGTAGTTTTCACTCTGCACTACACTTAGAACAGAGTTCTCTGCATCACGGTTGTGTACCACAGAATGCTTCTTCATGAACAGGCATGTAGTAGCAAAGCAAGCTGACGCTGATCCTGCTTCATGCCCCTAGTCACTGACAAGCGATCTTCTTCCAAGTGCACTCTCCAGTGCTCTGCAGATTGCTTCTTCGCGCTATGTGTCCTGCGGCGAGATCTCTCTAGGCGAGGTAAGGTATCGTCTCCTGCTAGCACAGAACACTCTGCTGATGGGTTTTGCTAGTGCCAAAACACACCTGGCGTGTGCACATTCTGTCAAACTCTCTGTACCATACGAGAATGCCCTGCTCCTTGGAAGCGTACCGTGCACTCTGTAAATTCTGCCATAGGGACGAGCACTGCAGTGTACAGAACGCTAAGGAGAAAGCATGCACAGCATACTGTAGCTCCCACTTTGCACTACACTTAGAACTGAGTTCTCTGCATCACGGTTATGTACCACAGAAGACTGCTTGACGAATGGCTATGTTGTAGCAAAGCAAGCTGACGTTGATCCTGCTTCATGGCCCTAGTCACTGACAAGCGCTACGCTGCAAAGAGCACGCCGGGGCTCTGCGGCTTCCTTGTTCGCGCTATGTAGCCTACGGCGATCTCTCTCTAAGCGAACTGAAGTGTCGTCTCCTGCTAGCACAGAACACTCTGCTGATGGGTTTTGCTGCTGCCAAAACACGCCTGTCATGTGCACATTGCTGTTAAAAGCCCTGAACCATACGAGAATACCGTGCTCTGTGTAAGCTTACAATGCACTGTTTCAACACTGCATAGCGAAGAGCACTGCAGTGTACTTAACGCTAAGGAGAAAGCATGCACAGCACACAGTAGTTCTCACTTTGCACTACACTTAGAACTGAGTTCTCTGCATCACGGTTGTGTACCACAGAATGCTGCTTCCTGAACAGGCATGTAGTAGCAAAGCAAGCTGACGCTGATCCTGCTTCATGCCCCTAGTCACTGACAAGCGATCTGCTGCCAAGTGCACTCTCCAGTGCTCTGCAGATTCCTTCTTCGCGCTATGTGTCCTGCGGCGAGATGTCTCTAGGCGAGGTAAGGTGTCGTCTCCTGCTAGCACAGAACACTCTGCTGATGGCTTTTGCTAGTGCCAAAACACGCCTGGCGTGTGCACTTTTCTGTCAAACTCTCTGTACCATACGAGAATGCCCTGCTCCTTGGAGGCGTACCGTGCACTCTCTAAGTTCTGCATAGGGACGAGCACTGCAGTGTACAGAACGCTAAGGAGAAAGCATGCACAGCACACAGTAGTTCTCACTTGGCACTACACTTAGAACTGAGTTCTCTGCATCACGGCTATGTACCACAGAAGACTGCTTGGCGAATGGCTATGTAGTAGCAAAGCAAGCTGACGTTGATTCTGCTTCATGCCTCTAGTCACTGACAAGCGATCTGCTGCCAAGTGCACTCTCCAGTGCTCTGCTTATTCCTTGTTCGCGCTATGTAGCTTTCGGCGATTTCTCTCTAAGCGAGCTGAAGTGTCGTCTCCTGCTAACACAGAACACTCTGCTGCTAGGTTTTGCTAGTGCCAAAACACGCCTGTCATGTGCACATTGCTGTTAAAAGCCCTGAACCATACGAGAATACCGTGCTCTATGTAAGCTTACAATGCACTGTTTCAACACTTCATAGGGAAGAGCACTGCAGTGTACATAACGCTAAGGAGAAAGCATGCACAGCACACAGTAGTTCTCACTTTGCACTACACTTAGAACTGAGTTTCTCTGCATCACGGTTGTGTACCACAGAATGCTGCTTCATGAACAGGCATGTAGTAGCAAAGCAAGCTGACGCTGATCCTGCTTCATGCCCCTAGTCACTGACAAGCGCTACGCTGCAAAGAGCACTCCGGGGCTCTGCGGCTTCCTTGTTCGCGCTATATAGCCTTCGGCGATCTCTCTCTAAGCAAACTGAAGTGTCGTCTCCTGCTAGCACAGAACACTCTGCTGATGGGTTTTGCTGCTGCCAAAACACTCCTGTCATGTGCACATTGCTGTTAAAAGCCCTGAACCATACGAGAATACCGTGCTCTGTGTAAGCTTACAATGCACTGTTTCAACACTGCATAGCGAAGAGCACTGCAGTGTACTTAACGCTAAGGAGAAAGCATGCACAGCACACAGTAGTTCTCACTTTGCACTACACTTAGAACTGAGTTTCTCTGCATCACGGTTGTGTACCACAGAATGCTGCTTCCTGAACAGGCTATGTAGTAGCAAAGCAAGCTGACGCTGATCCTGCTTCATGCCCCTAGTCACTGACAAGCGCTACGCTGCAAAGAGCACTCCGGGGCTCTGCGGCTTCCTTGTTCGCGCTATGTAGCCTTCGGCGATTTCTCTCTAAGCGAGCTGAAGTGTCGTCTCCTGCTAGCACAGAACACTCTGCTGATGGGTTTTGCTAGTGCCAAAACACGCCTGTCATGTGCACATTGCTGTTAAAAGCCCTGAACCATACGAGAATACCGTGCTCTGTGTAAGCTTACAATGCACTGTTTCAACACTGCCATAGCGAAGAGCACTGCAGTGTACAGAACGCTAAGGAGAAAGCATGCAAAGCACACAGTAGTTCTCACTTTGCACTACACTTAGAACTGAGTTCTCTGCATCACGGCTATGTACCACAGAAGACTGCTTGACGAATGGCTATGTAGTAGCAAAGCAAGCTGACGTTGATCCTGCTTCATGCCTCTAGTCACTGACAAGCGATCTGCTGCCAAGTGCACTCTCCAGTGCTCTGCTTATTCCTTCTTCGCGCTATGTGTCCTGCGGCGAGATCTCTCTAGGCGAGGTAAGGTGTCGTCTCCTGCTAACACAGAACACTCTGCTGATGGGTTTTGCTAGTGCCAAAACACGCCTGGCGTGAGCACTTTCCTGTCAAACTCTCTGTACCAGACGAAAATGCCCTGCTCCTTGAAAGAGTACCGTGCACTCTGTAAATTCTGCCATAGGGACGAGCACTGCAGTGTACAGAACGCTAAGGAGAAAGCATGCACAGCACACAGTAGTTCTCACTTTGCACTACACTTAGAACTGAGTTCTCTGCATCACGGTTATGTACCACAGAAGACTGCTTGACGAATGGCTATGTTGTAGCAAAGCAAGCTGACGTTGATCCTGCTTCATGCCTCTAGTCACTGACAAGCGCTACGCTGCAAAGAGCACGCCGGGGCTCTGCGGCTTCCTTGTTCGCGCTATGTAGCCTACGGCGATCTCTCTCTAAGCAAACTGAAGTGTCGTCTCCTGCTAGCACAGAACACTCTGCTGATGGGTTTTGCTGCTGCCAAAACACGCCTGTCATGTGCACATTGCTGTTAAAAGCCCTGAACCATACGAGAATACCGTGCTCTGTGTAAGCTTACAATGCACTGTTTCAACACTGCATAGGGAAGAGCACTGCAGTGTACATAACGCTAAGGAGAAAGCATGCACAGCACACAGTAGTTCTCACTTTGCACTACACTTAGAACTGAGTTCTCTGCATCACGGTTGTGTACCACAGAATGCTGCTTCATGAACAGGCATGTAGTAGCAAAGCAAGCTGACGCTGATCCTGCTTCATGCCCCTAGTCACTGACAAGCGCTACGCTGCAAAGAGCACTCCGGGGCTCTGCGGCTTCCTTGTTTGCGCTATGTAGCCTTCGGCGATTTCTCTCTAAGCGAGCTGAAGTGTCGTCTCCTGCTAGCACAGAACAATCTCCTGATGGGTTATGCTGCTGCCAAAACACGCCTGTCATGTGCACATTGCTGTTAAAAGCCCTGAACCATACGAGAATACCGTGCTCTGTGCAAGCTTACAATGCACTGTTTCAACACTGCATAGCGAAGAGCACTGCAGTGTACTTAACGCTAAGGAGAAAGCATGCACAGCACACAGTAGTTCTCACTTTGCACTACACTTAGAACTGAGTTCTCTGCATCACGGCTATGTACCACAGAAGACTGCTTGACGAATGGCTATGTAGTAGCAAAGCAAGCTGACGTTGATCCTGCTTCATGCCCCTAGTCACTGACAAGCGCTACGCTGCAAAGAGCACTCCGGGGCTCTGCGGCTTCCTTGTTCGCGCTATGTAGCCTTCGGCGTTTTCTCTCTAAGCAACCTGAAGTGTCGTCTCCTGCTAACACAGAACACTCTGCTGATGGGTTTTGCTGCTGCCAAAACACGCCTGTCATGTGCACATTGCTGTTAAAAGCCCTGAACCATACGAGAATACCGTGCTCTGTGTAAGCTTACAATGCACTGTTTCAACACTGCATAGCGAAGAGCACTGCAGTGTACTTAACGCTAAGGAGAAAGCATGCACAGCACACAGTAGTTCTCACTTTGCACTACACTTAGAACTGAGTTCTCTGCATCACGGCTATGTACCACAGAAGACTGCTTGACGAATGGCTATGTAGTAGCAAAGCAAGCTGACGTTGATCCTGCTTCATGCCTCTAGACACTGACAAGCGATCTGCTGCCAAGTGCACTCTCCAGTGCTCTGCAGATTCCTTCTTCGCGCTATGTGTCCTGCGGCGAGATCTCTCTAGGCGAGGTAAGGTGTCGTCTCCTGCTAACACAGAACACTCTGCTGATAGGTTTTGCTAGTGCCAAAACACGCCTGGCGTGAGCACTTTCCTGTCAAACTCTCTGTACCAGACTAGAATGCCCTGCTCCTTGGAAGCGTACCGTGCACTCTGTAAATTCTGCCATAGGGACGAGCACTGCAGTGTACAGAACGCTAAGGAGAAAGCATGCACAGCACACAGTAGTTCCCACTTTGCACTACACTTAGAACTGAGTTCTCTGCATCACGGTTATGTACCACAGAAGACTGCTTGACGAATGGCTATGTAGTAGCAAAGCAAGCTGACGTTGATCCTGCTTCATGCCTCTAGTCACTGACAAGCGCTACGCTGCAAAGAGCACTCCGGGGCTCTGCGGCTTCCTTGTTCGCGCTATGTAGCCTTCGGCGATTTCTCTCTAAGCGAGCTGAAGTGTCGTCTCCTGCTAGCACAGAACACTCTGCTGATGGGTTTTGCTGCTGCCAAAACACGCCTGTCATGTGCACATTGCTGTTAAAAGCCCTGAACCATACGAGAATACCGTGCTCTGTGTAAGCTTACAATGCACTGTTTCAACACTGCATAGCGAAGAGCACTGCAGTGTACTTAACGCTAAGGAGAAAGCATGCACAGCACACAGTAGTTCTCACTTTGCACTACACTTAGAACTGAGTTTCTCTGCATCACGGTTGTGTACCACAGAATGCTGCTTCCTGAACAGGCATGTAGTAGCAAAGCAAGCTGACGCTGATCCTGCTTCATGCCCCTAGTCACTGACAAGCGCTACGCTGCAAAGAGCACTCCGGGGCTCTGCGGCTTCCTTGTTCGCGCTATGTAGCCTTCGGCGATCTCTCTCTAAGCAAGCTGAAGTGTCGTCTCCTGCTAGCACAGAACACTCTGCTGATGGGTTTTGCTGCTGCCAAAACACGCCTGTCATGTGCACATTGCTGTTAAAAGCCCTGAACCATACGAGAATACCGTGCTCTGTGTAAGCTTACAATGCACTGTTTCAACACTGCATAGCGAAGAGCACTGCAGTGTACTTAACGCTAAGGAGAAAGCATGCACAGCACACAGTAGTTCTCACTTTGCACTACACTTAGAACTGAGTTCTCTGCATCACGGTTGTGTACCACAGAATGCTGCTTCATTATCAGGTATGAAGTAGCAAAGCAAGCTGACGCTGATCCTGCTTCATGCCCCTAGTCACTGACAAGCGATCTGCTGCCAAGTGCACTCTCCAGTGCTCTGCAGATTCCTTCTTCGCGCTATGTGTCCTGCGGCGAGATCTCTCTAGGCGAGGTAAGGTGTCGTCTCCTGCTAACACAGAACACTCTGCTGATGGGTTTTGCTAGTGCCAAAACACGCCTGGCGTGTGCACTTTCTGTCAAACTCTCTGTACCATACGAGAATGCCCTGCTCCTTGGAAGAGTACCGTGCACTCTGTAAATTCTGCCATAGGGACGAGCACTGCAGTGTACAGAACGCTAAGGAGAAAGCATGCACAGCACACTGTAGTTCTCACTTTGCACTACACTTAGAACTGAGTTCTCTGCATCACGGTTGTGTACCACAGAATGCTGCTTCTGAACAGGCATGTAGTAGCAAAGCAAGCTGACGCTGATCCTGCTTCATGCCCCTAGTCACTGACAAGCGCTACGCTGCAAAGAGCACTCCGGGGCTCTGCGGCTTCCTTGTTCGCGCTATGTAGCCTTCGGCGATTTCTCTCTAAGCGAGCTGAAGTGTCGTCTCCTGCTAGCACAGAACACTCTGCTGATGGGTTTTGCTGCTGCCAAAACACGCCTGTCATGTGCACATTGCTGTTAAAAGCCCTGAACCATACGAGAATACCGTGCTCTGTGCAAGCTTACAATGCACTGTTTCAACACTGCATAGCGAAGAGCACTGCAGTGTACTTAACGCTAAGGAGAAAGCATGCACAGCACACAGTAGTTCTCACTTTGCACTACACTTAGAACTGAGTTCTCTGCATCAC
>NW_026612869.1:0-25942 GCF_029582105.1 Oenanthe melanoleuca | reverse complement strand
GACAGGGCCGGAGACAGAGATTGGCACTGGGAGCACGTCGGGAACAACATCGACACCTGTACCAGCACTGGGACTGGGATCGCTCTAAAACTGAGACCAAGACCAACATTTAGTCCAACACTGAAAACTGAACTGGCACCGGCACCGAGATTGGCACTACTGTTGGACCCAGACTGGGACCAGCACTGTGGAAGCTGAATCAGAGAGTGCTGTGGATTTAATTGGCATTTGCAGTTTGATAACCTGGATGCCCTGGCAAGAACAAACAGAACTTTGACGATTACAAGAAGATTGGATCGAGACTGGCAACAGGAAAGAAGATTAAACTAAATAAGGAGAAATGTAAAGTTGGTCTGGGTGATGTTTAACCCAATGAATGTAGTAAAAAATTAATTCCGTTCTAAAAATGGTGTATAAGCAACTGTAGTTCACAGTAAATTTTGGATTCTGATCATGAACCCTTAGTCTATGTCTCTCTCTCTATTGTCGATAAAATAGCCCAGGACTCGAACCAAGATCAAGATCAGGAACAGAACTGACACCAGAACTGAAAGTGGCACATCTATAAGACCGCCACTGGCACAGGGACTGAGACCGAGCCCAAACTGGCCCCAGAACTGAAACTGAGACCGAGACTGAGACCAAGACAGACACTAGAGCCGGCAACGGGAGAACTCTGGGACTGAGAGCGGCACCGGAACCAGCACCGAGACTGGCGCGACTGTAAGACCCACTGGGACTGAGACCAGCACCGCTCTGGGATCGAGACCGACACCAGGACTGGAATGAGCGCAGGGAGCACTCGGTGACTGCTCCAAGACTGAGATCGACACTGGGATCAGAACGGAAACCGAGGCCTACACCAAGAGTGCTTCGAGACAGAGAGTGAGACTGAGGCTGTGTCAGGGTCCACACCACATGCGGAGTCCTGATACGTTCTTTTAGGGATCTCAAAGCGCAAAAGACACAGCAGGAGACAAAACCAGTTTACTTTTGCAAAAGATGCACTTTTATTTAGTGCCAACAAAATGCGATAGAGGGACAGAGAGAAAGAGAGAAAGAGAGAGAGAAAAGGGGTTGGGATTATAGCTACCAAGATGGGCAGACGATCCTCGTGGAACCAGCCAATAGATGTCCGTTGCCGTCCGGGGAGATCTCGGGGGTCTTTAGTTTGAGGGTATCTTTTATACTCTTTTCCAAGGCGTCAGGCGACTGGCCAAAAGGGGAGATTTATGGACTATTGTATGTGGAGATCGTTGCTCCAAGAAGCAGGTGGAAACAGGATGCTGCGCAAGTGGCCTGCGTAGGAGCAGTGCATTATGGCATGCTCCAGGCACACCAACAGTCCTTGTGACCAGTCCTGCAGCAAGTAGTCTGCATAGGAGCAGCACACCATGACCAGTCCATTGTTCTCACACCTGAGGGAGCAGATCGGCCCTGGTTGGGATGGGCACCAACTGAGAACAGTCACTTGGCATTCTTCTCTTCCCTGGCCAGCGCCTTTAAACTGCAGTTCTTTAGGCCTCAGGCGATGGTCGTTGGGCAGAACAAACGAGAGGCTCTTAGATGGACTCTTACAGGCTGGTACCAGGACCGGGATCAGCACCAGGATCACACTGTGACCACTCTGGGACCTCCACATTAACTCTGGGGACTTCTGGCTGTGCTCCCGTGCAGGACTGGGAGGGACCCCTGGGTGGGGCGGGATGCCCTCAGTTCGCATCATTCTGGAGCAGTCATCCCGCTCCATACAATCCCAGTTTGTACAATCCCAATCCATGTGATTGTGTTGGTTTCACGTGCTGGGGGGAGGGGTGGAGTCACCTCAGGGACCGCTCCATGTGGCTGGGGGCTGGGAGGGACTCTCCCATCTCTGGGAGTTTCCCCTGTGAGCTGATGGCACCATCAGAGAGCTGATTTGGTGATGGACAGCTTGGGAAACCAATGAAAACTTATTTCACTGTCACAAATCACAGTGGATCGGGTTGGCTGCTGCGTCTTTCAGTTTCCGGCTCCAGGGGGTGTGGTGGCTTCTGGCCGGGGCACCGGCCCTGTCCCGGCTCTGGGCCTGGCAGGGGAAGTCTGGCCCGGCACAGCCCGGCCACATGGTCCTGGGCCCCCCAAGCGCATGGCTCCGGGCGGCCCTGGCCCTGTCCTCGTGGCCCCCGGCATCAGCCACATGGCATCAGTCCCTGACGGCTCGGCTGGGTTCGCCTTTCCACGTGGCAGAGGAGGCCTCCAGCTGCCCATGTGGTTTTCTTCGCGATCTGGATACAATTTTAACTTCTTAATGCCTGGGTAAGA
Organism: Oenanthe melanoleuca; assembly: GCF_029582105.1. Lineage (NCBI taxonomy): Eukaryota > Metazoa > Chordata > Aves > Passeriformes > Muscicapidae > Oenanthe > Oenanthe melanoleuca. The sequence continues at coordinate 23,638 of NW_026612869.1, read as the reverse complement.
TTCTCGATTTCCTGAGCTCCCCTGAATGAGAAGAAATGAAGCATGGAGACTACAGATGTCAGCGGACTGAAGATAAAGTTCCTGGTGGGAAGAGATTGAAAAGATGCAACTGAAAAGTAGCTGAAAACCATTTTTTGTGGGTTAAGGGGATTGTGACTACACTAAAATTCCTTTAAACTGTGAAATATACTTGGGGAGGTTTGGATGCCTGAGTAGAAGACTTTTTGCCTCGGGGAAATTGAGCTCTTTCTGTTCTGGGACTGGAATATGGACAGAGACATTTGATAGAGAAGGAGATGAAGAGAATTTTGTTTTTCAGCAGCCTGCCTTTAAAAGTGATACCCCAAGTGCGTAACATAACCCATAGCACAGTTCTGGAAGGACTGTGGAAAAAATGGGAGGAGAGTCATAATCTGCAATATTTTCCCAGGCGGATGTAGATTGTGAAGGTGAAGACACCCCCTAAGCCATAACTGAAAAAGGAACTTTTCTCTCTTAAGTGAACTGAAATGATTATTTGGGTGGATAACTGACTGAAGTGTTCTCTGTGTGTTGTTGGTAAGAAATGTGGAATGAAGGGAGAGGGAACAATCTAGGAATCTAATTCCGAATTTTTTTTTGGTGTTATTAATAAATTTCTTCTTGTACCTTTTAAAGTTTTAAGCCTGCCTTGTTTCTATTCCTAAATCCTATCTCTAAAACTAAATTAAATATATGAAAATTGGCAAAACCCAAGTCACACTATGACAGTGATCTCAGTTTGTACAATCCCACTCTGAATGGCCCTGATTCATCTGGTCCCAGTCTGGAGGATCCCAGTCCATGTGATCCCAGCCCCCATGATCCCAGTCTGCATGGTCCTGCACACTGCCAGGCTCTGCAATTCCAGGTCCCAGCCAGGAAAAGATGTTCCTGCCCTTGAAGGCAAAGCTCTTCAGAAGGGGCCAAAAGCCAAGTGCAGCACGATCTTACAGGGACATTTGACTGCCAGCCTTCAGAACTTCACCCATGGCTGTTGCAGCTCCTGCACTGGGAATTGAATCAGGGCAGGGTCTTTGGTGGGACCTGCCCTGGCTCAAGGGAGACCCAGAGAGAAAAACAGAGCAGGCAGAGACAGGCAGGAGAGAAAGGAGGACACAAACACAATCAACTGTGAAGGTGCCACTGAAAACAGAAATGGAACTGACTGAAAGTGAATGGGACAGAAATCAGGAATTGTCAAAGATTTATTTACTATCAAATACATCCCACACAGCCAGCCCCACACAATCCCGATCCCACCGCTCCAAATTTGGATCCCACATCTCCCAATCTCCTTCCAACCCTTTCTCACACTGGCAACTCTGGAATCCAGTAAGGTTTGTGTGGGATTGAGTGGTTCTGAGGTGGGAACAAGGCACTTTGAACCTGGATTGATCCCTTTTGAGTCAAAATTGAGGTGTTTTTACTTAGATTTGGGAGGTTTTGAAGTGAAAGATCAATCCCTCTTGGCTTTTGGAGCACAAAGAGATGGAGAAGAGAGAAAAACTGAAGTCCAAAACAAAAGGATAACCAGGCAGGTGTCCACTCAATATGGATCCCAGGGAATGTGGGTCACCAGGGCTCTGCCCAACGTGGGTCCTGCAGTGGGGGATGGAGTTGGAGCAGCACACGAAGCTCTTCCCACACTCGGGGCACTCGCAGGGCTTCCCTTAATGGTGCCTCCGTTGGTGTCTGGTGAAGGCTGAGCTCTGGGAGAAGCTCTTCCCACACTCCTCACACTCGTAGGGCCTCTCCCCAGTGTGGATGTGCCGGTGGGTGATGAGATGGGAGTTTTTCCTGAAGCCCTTCCCGCAGTCAGGACACTCGTAGCGCCTAACCTCCGTGTGTGTCTGGTAGTGCTTGACGAGCTTGGAGCTGGTGTGAAACCTCTTCCCACACTTAGAACACTCGTAGGGCCTCTCCCCAGTGTGGATCCTTTGGTGGCTGATCAGGGTGGAGCTCTGGCTGAAGCTCTTCCCACACACCTCACACTCGTGGGGCTTTTCCCCAGTGTGGATGAGCCGGTGTCTGGTGAGGGTGGAGTTTTCCCTGAATCGCTTCCCGCATTTGGGGCAGGGAAAGGGTTTCTCGTCTGTGTGCGTGCGCTGGTGCTGGACAAGATTGCTGCTGGTGTGAAACCTCTTCCCACACTCCCCACACTCGTAGGTCCGCTCCCCACTGTGGATCCTCTAGTGGCAGACCAGTCTGTACATCCATCTGAAGCTCATCCCACATTCCGAGCACTTGTGGCGCTTTTCCCCTTCACGAAGCTGCTCATGGACTACCAGGTCCGAGCTCTGGCTCCATCTCTGGCTGCCTGCCCGGCCCAGGCTGGGTCTTTGCTCCTCAGATCCCCGAGATCTATGTTTGCAGCCCCTCCTGGTGCGGGATCTCTGCGGCTTTTCCTCCCCGTTGGATTCCTGTGCCGTGGAGCCGCTGCAAATGGCCTCTTCCACCAGGTTCTCCTGCAGGGATTTGTCCTCCCTGGTCTCCATGCTCAGCTCCCTGTCTGGGCGAGGAAGGACAAGGAGAGGATGGGATTTGCCTTCGTGCCAGAGGGAAGGGAAGGAGATCCCCCCAGCACATCCCCGGTTGGTCGGTGTCGGCAGTGGGGTGTCCTGCAGCCGGGGCCACGCTGGGCTGGGAGATGGAGCAGGACAGAGGGGGAAAGGGGCACTGACTTCCTCCTCACCTGCCTGGGGCTCCTGGGCCATCTTCCTCTTTCTCGCAGCCTCCTCCTCCTCAATCGGGCCAAGGCTTGGCAATGGGAAATCCTGATGTGGGGAAAACAAGGGATGAGCGCCTTGTGTTGGGGCTTCCTCCTGCCAAAGTCCATCTCTAGAAGTCTCCGGGCATCTGGGCTCTATCAAAACCTCCCAAATACCAACATTCAGCCCTGAAAATGCCTCCCGGAAGTTCCTGACAATGGTCCCTCCCCTTTGGTGTTCGGGGCTTCCTCCCTGTCCCAGCTGCTGGGGGTCACGCTTCTATTGGGGGTCCCCCATCTACTCGGTGCCCACCCTCCCCAGGCTGCTGGGAGTCCCAGCAATTCGAAAAGCTCCCCCCTCTTCCCTCACCCCATTTAGGGATGCTGGGGATTTTGGGGTCCCAGGGTGCCTTTTGCCCTTATTCTCTGCTTTGGGGTGCTGGGGGTCTAAGGAGTCCCCCCTGCCCCTCTCCAGGCTGTTGAGGGTCCCGCCAATGGCGGCGCTCTCCCCTCTCTGGGCTCCCCTCTTTGGGGTCCTGGGGGACACAGGGCTCTGCTCCTCCAGGCTGCCTCTGCTGGCAGCTGCCACCGGGACCCCCCAGTGTCCCCCAAGGGGCATTTTCTGCTCAGCTTTGCAGTTCTGCATTCTCCAAATATTCCCCTTCACAAAAAAATAAACAAACCATGCTGAGAGGCACTGGGACTATTCCAGGGGCAACTGGAATAAAACTGGGGGCAAGTGAACCACGCTGAGGGAACTGGCAGTGCCAGGGAATGATACTGGGAAGGACACTGGTGAGTCAGTGGGAGCTACTACTCTTTTCTGGGGGAACTGGACATGATTGGGACCATGCTGGGAGGGACTGGGATCATCCATGGAGTGACTGGGACTGTGCTGGGGAAACTGGGGGCAATTGGGATTACCCTGGGAGGAACTGGGAGCAACTGGAACCATGCTCAGAAATACTGGGATCATACTGGTTCATACTGGCAGCAACTGGGACTGCACTGAGGGTGAATGGGAGAGGCTGTGAGCAACTGGGATCAGTCTGGAAGCAGCTGAGGACAACTGGGAGGGACTGGGAAAGTGCTGGCAGGAGCTGGGATGCACTGGGAGAGATTGAAACCACACTGGGGGGAAATGGGAGCAACTGGAACCACAGTGGATGATAATGGGAGCAGCTGTGCCCATGTCAGAGTCATACTGGGATCCTATTGGAATGGCTGGGATTGTACTGGTAGTGACTATCTAAGAATAGCTGGGATCATACTGCAATCAGACTGGGAATGATGGAGAAGGGCTGGTCAAAACTGGAACCATACTGGGATTGATTGGGATTCACTCTGGGCATGACTGGAACCATACTGGGGGTGACTACAGGTCCTACTGGGATCATCCTTGGAGCCATTGGAATTACAGAGGGTGGGAATGGAACCTGGCTGGGGGTTACTGGGAGCTACTGGGCCCATGTTGACAGGAAAATGTGGACACATTGGGAGCAATTGGGATCATCTTGAAGGTACTGGAACCATACTAGGGGGACTGAGACCAGAACAGAGATCATACTGGGAGCAACTGGGAGTTTGAGACACTGACCAAAATGGGGATCAGGCTGGAGACAACTGGGAATAACTGGGAAGGACTGACATCATTCTGAGCTAAATGGAACCTTACTGGAAAAACTGGGATATAATGAGAGTGCCTGTAACAATACTGGGGGCACTGGAACCACACTGGGGACAGCTGGGAGATAGTGGGACAATGCTGAGAGAGACTGGGGCTATTCTAGGGATCATCCTGATAGGAACTGGGAACAACTGGAACGATGCTGGCAGCAACTGGGATCATCCTAGGATCACAGGGAGAGCAGATGGGTCCATGCTGGGTGCAACTGGAATCACACTGAGGGTGATTGGAATCATACTGGGATGGACTGGGAGTGGCTGTGAACAACTGGAATCATGCTGAAAGCAAGTGGGAAGAAGTGAGAGTGACTGGCAGCATGCTGGGGGAGACTGGGATATACTGGGAGAGAAAGGGAGTCACAGGGGTGATTGGATTAGATTATACTGGAGGCTACTGGGGTCATGCTGGCATTGACAGGGAGCATTGGGGGCCATACTGGGAGAGACTGGGATTATACTGGGGGCGATTGGGAGTGGGAACACACTGGATGAAAATGGGAGGAACTGGGAGCAACTGGGACTTTGCTGGGGGCAAGGTGTATCATAACAGGGAATGACTGGGAGTGACTGGGATCAACTCTGGAGTTCTGCATTCTCCAAACATTCCCCGTCCCTTTAGAAAATAAACAAGCAATGCTGAGAGGAACTGGGACTATTCTAGGGCCAACTGGAATAAAACTGGGGGCAAGTGAACCACGCTGAGGTAACTGCGAGTGCCTGGGAATGACTATGAGATTGTTCAGGGCAACTGGGATATACTGGGAGTGTCTGAAACCGTAAAGCTGGTAACTGAGACCTAATTATCAGTGACTGGATTGTACTAGGAGGAAAACTGGGACTGTGCTGGGCCAACTGGGGGCAAGTGTGAGTGATCAGAGCCCTGCTGGCAGAGACTGGACTCATACTGCGATAGTAGTGGGAGTGACTGGGACTGTGCTAGGGGCAGCTGGGAGAAATGGGAACACACTGGACCAAACTGGTGCTGGAAAACGTATCCATTGAAAAATTTTCTCTAATTTTAATTAAGATATTTTGTTTGCCTTTTCCCTAAAAAACTTTTAACTTTCTTTGCAGGGCATTGCTGCACCAGGTGGGGTCAGATGAATTGAACACATCAACACACTGGGAGCAGCTGGAATGTTCAAGGGCCATCAGCGGCCATTAACAGAACATCAGTGCCCACCCAGGAACATCCACGGCAGACTCAGCCTCTGGCAAAGCTGCAGACACCTCCTCTGAAAAGACTTATAAAATCAGGGAATGAAGATCTAATTAACATCAGAAGGGGAGAAATCTGGATCCAAAAAGAGAGCAAAAATTAGGAATTGAGTGTTTGCAACTTCAGACCAAAGAACACTGACCCAATTCATTTCCATGACTGTATAAAAGAACTGAAAAATTTCCTAAAAACGGAGTGTCATGGAATGATTCTGTTTCTTTGCTACATCCTGGCCACAACATCCTGCCCAGATAATAAAGTAACGGCTTGACTTCCTAAACTTTATATTGTTGTTGGATATTTCTGGTTTTTTCTCTCCATTTCGATGACCTTGGGAACAACTGGGACCGTGCTGGGGCAAATTCCATTCTAATAGGGAATGGCTGGGAGTGACTGGGCTTATGCTGGGAGTGCCAAGGAAACTGGAAGCACACGCGGGGAGCAACTGGGTTCATGCTGGGAGCAGCCACTGGCGGCACCGGGAGCCCCCGAAACCCTTTCCCGGCCATGCCGCCCCTCCAGCCCCAGCGCCCCCCGCCGGGGTCCCCGCAATGCCAGGGGTCCCCCCCCTCTCGGGCTCCCCGCTTTGCCCTTCTGGGGCTCTCCTGTGTCTGCGCTCCCGCTCAGGGAAGCCGCGCCTCTCCCGGGGCTCCCCAAAACCGCTGTCCCCCCGCCGATCCCGCCGCTCCCGCGCGCTCCCCACGTAGCCCCGGCAGAGCTCGCAGGGCCCGGCCCGGGAAGCCCAACCCCCACCGCGGGGGGACCCGCATCCCCCCGCCGCCCAACGGGGCTCTGCCCGCACCCACCGGGACCCCCAAAAACACCTCCCAGGAACTTCCCGATGTCCCCCCCGAGGGCCATCTGCGCCTCTGGAGCCCGGCAACATCCAAACATCCCCCCCAAAAATCCCCAAACTCAGGGACCGCCCCGGGATATTTGGGGCGAGCTCCCTCTCCCCGGGCACCTGCGGGATGGGGGGCGATGGTCCCGGGGGGTGCTGCGAGTTCAGGCAGCTCCGGGATGGCGCTGGAATCGTTCCTTGTCCCCTCCTGCTTCTGCTGCGGCTCCGCCTCTTCCTCCCTCCTCCTCCTGCCCCGTTCTGAACCCCGAACTGGGAGGGGATGGGTCAAGGGAAGGGCGGGAATTGTGAGGGGAAAGGGGCGGGATCAAGGGAAGGGCGGGAACTGTGAGGGGAAAGGGGCGGGGCCAAAGCGCCGCTCAATCCTAAATTGATCCCGTTTGGCCTAAAATCACCCAGATGAGCCTGAAATGCCGCCTAAGTATTTTGAAATCACTGCAAAGGATCTAAAATCCACCCTCAACCCACCAGATTCAGCATAAAATCAGCCAATGGAGCCGAAAATCCCCGGGGATTGGAACCGAGAGCTGCATCAGGACGGGGACCGAGACCGAGACCAAAGCCGGGCCCAGAACCGGGTCTGGGACCGGGACTGAGACCAGCACCGATACAGGGACCGGGACAGGGACCGGGACTGGGATCGCTCCAGTTCCGGTGTTTTTGGTCTGGGCAGTTTTGGCCCGTCCCTGGGAGCGGGACTGGGATAGACTGGGAGGGACTGGGCGGGCCCAGTTTGTTCTAAACCTTTCCGAGTTACATTTAAACCACGCCTTAGTGGGTCCCTAATCGCCCCAGTTTCCCCTAAACCCACCCCCCCCCAGTCAATCCTAATCCTCCCCATCCCATCCTAAAGTCCCCCAGTTGATCCTAATCCCTCCCAGTCGATCCTAACCTCCACAAATCGCTCTCAAATCTCCCCCAGTCGATCCTAAATCCCTGCCAGGACACCCCCAAACCCCCCAGGACACACCAAATTCCCCCCGGACTTCCCAAACCCTCCCCAAATTTCCCCCTGGACTCCCCCAAACCCATCCAGGACTCCCCAAAATCCTTTCAGGACACCCCCAATCCCCGCCAGGATAACCTCAAACCCCCTTAGGACACCCCCAAATCCCTCCAGAACTCCTCAAATTCCCCCGGGACACCCCCAAACCCCCCCAGGACTCCCTCAAATTCACTCCAGGACTCCCCAAACTCTTCCGAGACACCCCTGACCTCGCCCAGGACTCCCCAAAACCCCTCATGACACCCCCAAATGCCCCAGGCCGGTTTTGGGGTGCAGCAGGTGCTTTATTACATTTGTACAATGGCAGCACTGGGGTCCCCCGGATCTCTATGGCTTGTGCTGGGGAAAAGAGGGGGCCGGGACCCCAAAATTTAGGCTCAGAGGGACCAGAACCCCAAATTTGGGGTTTGGGGGAAGGGGGCTGAACACCAAAATTGAGGTTTTGGAGGGGGCACTGGACCCCAAAACCAGGGCTTGGGACCCCAAATCTGGTGTTTGGGAAGGACTGAGACCCCAAAACTGGAGCTCAGAGGGGGCCAGGACCCCACAATTGGGGGTTTGGGGAGGGCAGGACCCCAAACCCAGAGCTCAGGACCCCAAAATCAGGATTTGGGAAGGATTGGGACCCCAAATTCAGGGCTTGTGACCCAAAAACCAGGGTTTGGGAAGGAGCAGGAGCCCAAACCCGGGACTCATGGGCCACTGGGACCCCACAGTTGAGGTCTGGGGAGGCCAGGATCCCAAATTTAGGGTTCAGGACCCCAAAACTGGGGTTTGGGAAGGACCAGGACCCCAAATCCGGGAATCAGGACCCCAAACCCAGAGCTCAGGACCCCAAAGTCGGGATTTAGTAAGGACTGGGACTCACAATTGGGATTTTGCGGGGGCAGGACCCCAAATTTAGAGTTTGGGACCACAAGATTGGATTTTGGAAAGGACCAGCACCCCATCCAAGGGTTCAGGACCCCAAACCCAGAGCTCAGGACCCCAAAACTGGGAGGTTGGACCCCAAATCCGGGGTTTGGGAAGGACCGGCACCCCACAATTGGGGTTTTGGGGCAGGGGCTTGGGACCCCAAATTTGAGGTTTTGGGGGGGTCACTTCAGTAGGGGCCAATCAGGGTCACGCCGCGGGAGCCCCTCGTCGGTGGAGGAGGTGGTGAGGAGGCCCTGCTGCCACTGGGCCAGCTCGGCGTGTTCCTGGGCGCTGGCGGCCAGAGCCCGCAGCCAGCCCTGCGTGTCCTCCTAAAAATCAAAAAACGGGGTGAGACGCCCTGAAAACGGGGTCAGGGACATGGAAAATTGGGTGAGACACCCCAAAAATGGGGTTAGAGTGACAGAAAATGTGGTCAGACACCCCAAAAACACCCTGAGAACCATCAAAACCCCCATGAGACCTCCCAAAATGAACATGAGACCCCCCAAAACTCCGTGAAACCCCTAGAAATCACCATCAGACCCTCAAAACTGTACAAAGACCCCTGAAACACCCACGAGACCCCCCCAAAATCACCCTGAGACCACCCAAAACCCAATAAAGATTCTCAAAATCACCAGGAAACCCCTAAAAATCCCCATTAGACCCCCAAAATCACCATGAGACATCCCTAAACCACAATTAAAAAATCACAATTAGACCTCCGAAATCACCACCAAAAACCCCCATGAGACCCCAAAATCACCATGAGACCCCAGAAACCACCCTGAGAGCCCCAAAATCCCCATGAAAACCCCCAAAGCCACCATCAGACCCCCCCAAAACCCGACCAGGACCTCCAAATCCGCACCTTGTCCTTGGCCTGCAGTAGGAACTCGCTCCCATCACTGGTCCTGCAAGACAGGGACGGTGTCACTGAGGCCACCGGGACTTGGGGACATCAGAGCCACTAAAGGCAGTGGGAGGCCCCAAAAGTGGCACCAGAGACCCCAAAAATGGCATCAGAGACCCCAAAATTAACACAATACCCAAAAAATGACATCAGAAACTCCAAAAGTGGCATCAGAGACCCAAAAGTGACAACAAAAACCCGAAAATCAACATGAGACCCCAAAAAGTACGTCAGAGACCCAAAAAATTGCATAAGATTCCCCAAAGGTGGCATCAAATACCCCAAAGTGGAATATGAGACCTCAAAAATGATATCAGAGACCCAAAAGTGACATTAGAGAACCCAAAAGTGACATCAGACACCCAAGAAATTACATCAGAGACCCCCAAAGTGGAATCAGACACCCCAAAATCAACATGAGACCGCACAAATGACATCAGACACCCCAAAAGTGGCATCAAACACCACAAAAGTGACATCAGAGACCCCAAAAGTGGAGTTAGACACCCCAAAATCAACATCAGACCCCAAAATCAATACGAGACCCCAAAAATGACATCAGAGAGCCCAAAAGTGACATCAGGCATCTCAAAAATGACATCAGAGACCCCAAAAGTGACAGCAGAACCTCAAAAACTACATCAGAACCCACCAAAATCAACATGAGAGGCAAAAAATGGCATCAGACACCACAAAATCAACATGAGACCCCAAAAATGACATCAGGGACCCCAAAAGTGACATAGATGACAGAGATGTCAAAAATAACATGAGGCCCGAAAAATGGCATGAGAACCCACCAAAATCAACAGGAGACCCCAAGAATTACATCAGACACCCTAAAAACAACATCAGAACCGATCCAAATTAACACGAGCCCCCAAAAAATGACATCACAACCCCCAAAAGTGGCAGATACCCCAAAACCAACATGAGATCCCAAAAATGACATCAGGGACCCCAAAAAATGACATCAGAGACCTGAAAAGTGACATCACACCCCCAAAATGACATCACACCCCCCCCAAAACAACACCAGCCCCCCCAAAAACCGCCACAGCCCGGCGCTCACTTGAGCTTGAAGACGTTTTTCTTCTTCTTGTAGTCCCTGGCCACGTTGCTGGCGGCACGGTGCAGGCTGAGCAGCGGCTCGCCGGCGTGCATAGCACCGGCCGCCGGGCCCTTGGCGTCCTTGTAGAAGCCCAGGTCGCCCTTGGCCAGCACGCAGTAGAGGTTCACCCAGGACCTGCTCGCGGGGTTGGGTGGAACCCCCCCCAAAAAAATTTTTTTAGGATTAGAATGTTCATAACGTTGGTGTATCGCGGATTTTGGTCAATGGCTTTTGTTGGTTGATCAAAATTCGAATTCTGGTGGATCCCTTCCATTGATGGACCCTCAACCCTTGGAGAACTCCCAATTCTCGGAGAATTCTGAACTCTTGGTAAACCCTCACTCTCAATCAACCCCAGCTCTTGGTGAACCTCATCATTAATGGACCCCAACCCTTGGAGAACCCTCAACTCTTGGTAAACCCCAATCTTTGCTGAACACCTTCCATTGATGGACCCAACTCTTGGTGAACCCTCAACTCTTGGTGAACCCCAACTCTTCGTGAACGTCATCCATTGATGGAACTCAACCCTTGGAGAATTCCCAATTCTTGGAGAATTCCCAATTCTTGATGAACTCCAACTCTTGGTGAACCCCATCACTGATGGACCCTCAGCTCTTGGTGAGTCCCTTCCATTGATGGACCCCAAACCTTGGAGAATCCCCAACCCTTGCTGAACACTTTCCATTCATGGAATCCTTCCATTGATGGACCCCAACTCTTGGTGAACCCCCAAATTCTGGTGGATCATTGATAAATCCCAACCCTTGGAGAACCTTCTCTTGGTGAACCCCTAAATTCTGATGGAACCCTTCCATTGATGGACCCTCAACTCTTGGTGAATCCTCAGATCTTGGTGAACCCAACCCTTGGTGAACCCCATCACTGATGGACCTGCAACTTTTGATGAACCTTCAAGTCTTGGTGAACCTCAGCCCTTGGAGAACCCTCAACTCCAGATGAACCCCAACTCTTGGTGAACTCTATCACTGATGGACCCCCAAATCTTGGTGAACTCTCAACTATTGATGAACCTCCAAATTCTGATGGATTATTGATGAGCCCCAACCCTTGGAGAATTCCCAACCCTTGATGAACCCAAACTCTTGGTGAACCCAAATCCTTGGTGAACGCCTTCCATTGATGGACCCCCAACTTTTGGTGAACTCCTAGTCCCTGATGAACCCCATCACTGATGGACCCCCAACTCTTGGTGAACCCCCACTCTTGGTGAACCCCTTCCCTTGATGCACACCAACCCTTGGAGGACCCTAAAGTCTTGGTGAACCTCAGCTCTTGGTGAACCCCATCATTGATGGATCCCCAACCCTTGGAGAACCTTCAACTCTTGGTGAACTCCTAAATTCTGGTGGATCATTGATGAATCCCAACCCCTGGAGAACCTCCAACTCTTGGTGAACCATCAACTCTTGGTGAACCCCAACTCTTGGTGAACCCCAGTCCTTGGTGAATGCCTTCCATTGATGGACCCACAACTTTTGGTGAACCCATAGCCCTTTATAAACCCCTAAATTTTGGTGGAACATTGATGAACCCCAACTTTTGATGAACATCCAGCTCTTCGTGAGCCCCCAAATTCCAGTGGATCATCAATGAACTCCAACCCCTGGAGAACCCCTTCCAGTGATGTCCCCCAACTGTTGGTGAACCCCCAATTCTTGGTGAACCCCAACCCTTAATGAATGACAACTCTTGGAGAAATCCAACTCTTGGAGAACCCCAACCCTTGATGAACCCCAACCCTTGGAGTAATCCAACCCTTGGAGAAACCCCAACCCTTGATGAACCCCAACCCTTATAGAATTCCTTCCATCAATAAACCACAACCCTTGAATGACCCCCCAAATTCCAATGGATGACCCATGAACCCCAACCCCTGGAGAATCCCCAGACCTGTTGGATGCCTTCTTGCCGGCGCCGTCGAGCTCGTACTTGCGCAGCAGGAACCCCTTGTGCATCACTGTGTGCGGGGGGCGGCGGCGGCAGCGCGCTGCCCTGTGCTGGGGCCGACTGTGAGCGCCGCGGCTCCCCTGGACCTTGCATCGAGTCCTGGGTCATGGCTGGCACCGCGGCTTCGGCCGGTCCCGCGCCCGCGGACGGTCCGGCCTCGGGGTCCTCTGCGGCAGAGCCTCAGGGCCAGCGGGGAGACAGGAGGGGGAGTCGCGGTCACGGGGCTGGGGATGGGAGGGGATGGTGAGGGGTGGCGGGTGGTACATGGAGGGGACACAGAGGGGTGTCTGGTGGGATGTGGAGGGGACATTTAGGGGGACATGGAGGGGACAATGAGGCATCTCCAGACCACAGAGAGGATCTTTAGTAGGACACTGAGGGATGTCCAGTGGGACATGGAGGGGACACTGAGGAGACCCTGAGGGATCTCCGGGGACTCATGAAGGAATCTCCAGGGGAGTGTGGAGGGGACATCCAGAGGGACATGAAGGGGACATTGAGGGATATCTGGTGGGATGTGGAGGGACACTGAGGGGACATTTAGGGGGACAATGAGGGATCTCCAGGGGGCCATGGAGAGGATCTCTAGTAGGACAGTGAGGGATGTCCAGTGGGACATGGAGGGGACACTGAAGGATCTCCATGGAGTCATGGAGGGATCTCCAGTGGGACCGTGAGGGGACAGGAGGGGACAATGAGACATGCAGTGGAACATGGAAGGGCCAATGAGGGGACCATGAGGGGAAACAGAGAATCTCCAGTGGGACATGGAGAGGACATTGAGGGTACATCCAGGGGCACAAGGAGGGGACATGGAGGGGACATTGAGGGCTGTCTCATGGGATGTAGAGGGGACACTGAGGGGACATCCAGGAGGCCATGGAGGGGATCTCCAGTGGGACACTGAGAGGATCTCTAGAGGGACATGGAAGGGACAATGAGAAGACATCCAGGGGGACATTGAGGGGACACTGACGGATATCCAGTGGAACATGGAGGGGACACTGAGGAGACATCCAGGGGGACATGGAGGGGACACAGAGGGGGACATGGAGGAGACACTGAGGAGACCCTGAGTGATCTCCGGGGACTTATGAAGGAATCTCCAGGGGAGTGTGGAGGGGACATCCAGAGGGACATGCAGGGTATCTTCAGTGGGACATGAAGGGGATCTCCAGTGGGACATGGAGGGGACATGGAGGCGACACTGAGGGATGTCTGGTGGGACATGAAGGGGACATCCACGGGGACATGGAGGGAACATTCAGGAGACACTGAGTGGAATCCAAAGGGCCACAAGAAGGAATCCAAGGAGCCACCAAAGAGGTTCACCAAAGATTCCAAAAAGCCGGCACGGGCCCGCCTACCTCCTTCTCCTGCAGCTGCTCCACGATGTCAGCCAGGGTGCCTCTGCTGCAGGGGGACACTTGGGGACCACGGTGGGGTCACCTCAGCCCCATCCACTACCTGCTGTCCCTACGGTGTCCCTGTGGTGTCCCCATAGCGTCCCCTCGCTCACCCGCCGCCCTTCCCGTCGTGCCGCGGCAGCTCCAGCTCACTGGACTCCTGGCACTCCAACCGGCGCTCCCGGCACCGCTCTGGAAGCACCGACCGGACATCACCGGGCTCCTCGGCCTTGGGGGCCACCGGGGGCTTGGCGGGGGTGGCCGCGGTGATGGCAGCGGTGGCTGGGGATGGCTCAGAGGGTCCTCCCTTGGTGGTCGGAGTCTGGACGTGGTCAAGCTTGGGCTGAAGGCTCTCTGGCCACAGCTCGTGCCGGACATAGGCGACGCGCAGCTCTGGCCGGCGAGGGTTGGCACCTCCCGGGGGTTCCCCTATAAATTTGCGGGTCAGGAGCGGCGTCGGCGGCTGCTTGTTCTGTTCGGCCTTGAGCTTCTTGATCTGTGGGGTGGGATGGGGTGGGGTGGAGATGGACATAATGGAGATGGTGATGGAGGTGATGGAGATGGTGATGGAGGTGATGGAGGTGATAGAGATGGGTTGGAGATGATGCAGATGGGAGAGTTGGAGACAAGATGGAAATGAAGATTACAACAGTGATGGAGAATATGGAGATGATGCATACAGAGATAGAGATGGTTGGAGATGATGGGGATGCAGACAGATGATGGAGACGGTGATGGAGATGATGGAGATGGAGAAAGGGATGGAGTTGATGATGGAGATGAAGACGAAGATGGAGGCAAAGATGAAGACGAAGAGGGAGATGAAGATGAAGAGGACAAAGCCAGCAATGGAAACAGCAACAGAGATGGAAACAGGATCAAGGTCAGACGAGGAGATTCTTCTGAGCCCACAGTTGCCCCATCCCCGGTGACACCCCCGGCACCGCCGTACCGTGGTGAGGTGCTGCAGGGAGCTGAACCTCTCCTCCCAAGCAGTGTGCACTACCCCTCGGGCCCCACCCAGAGTTGATTTTCCATAAAGGCCTTGAAAAAGGAGCTGGTCTCCTGGCCCATTCACTACAGAGACCAAGACTGGGAACAGAACCAACACCAGAATTGAGACCAGCACTGCTCCAGCACTGAAACTGAGTCTGGGACAGAGACTGAGACTGAAACCCATCTCAGAATTGGCATGGGGACCAAGACTGAGACCAGCACCAACACTGGGACGGGAACCAGGAGAGCTCCAGGACTGCCCGGGACCAGAACCAGCACTGGGAGAACTCCGGGACTGAGACTGAGAGCAGCACCGGAACCAGCATCAAGACTGGCACAGGTACAAAAACCCAAACTGGCACCACTCCGGCACCAAGACTGAGATTGGCACTGGGAGCACTCTGAGACAAACACCAGCACTGGTACCACCACTGGATCTGGGACAGCTCTTAAACCGAGACCAGACCAACTTTGAGTCCAAGACTGAATACAGAACCGGCACCGGCACCGAGACTGGCGCTACTATTGGACCCAGACTGAGACCAGCACTGTGGAAGCTGAGACAGAGAATGCTGTGGATTTAATTGGCATTTGCAGTTTGATAACTAGGACGCCTTGGAAAGAACAAACAGAACTTTGACGATTACAAGAAGATTGGATTGAGACTGGCAACAGGAAGATTCAACTAAATATGGAGAAATGTAAAGTTGGTCTGGGTGATGTTTAACCCAATGAATGTAGTAAAAAATTACTGCCTTCCT
This sequence comes from Oenanthe melanoleuca, assembly GCF_029582105.1. Taxonomy (NCBI): domain Eukaryota; kingdom Metazoa; phylum Chordata; class Aves; order Passeriformes; family Muscicapidae; genus Oenanthe; species Oenanthe melanoleuca. The sequence goes on along the minus strand of NW_026612869.1, from coordinate 8,067 downwards.
AAAAATGCTGCATAAGCAAATGTAGCTCACAATAAATTTGGATTCTGATCATGAGCCCACAGTCTCTGTCTCTCTCTCTATCGTCGATAAAATGGCCCAGGATTGGAACCAAGACCAAGATGGGGAACAGAATCGACACCAGAACTGAAACCGGCACATCTACAAGACCGCCACTGGCACTGAGACTGAGACCGAGCCCAAACCGGCCCCAGAACTGGAACTGGAACCAAGACTGAGACCAAGACAGATACTAGAACCGGCAACGGAAGAACTCCAGGACTGAGACTGAAAGCGGCACCGGAATCAGCACCAAGACTGGCGCAACTGTAAGACCCACTGGGACTGAGACCAGCACCGCTCTAGGATTGAGATCGACAACAGGGCCAGAATGAGCACAGGGAGCACTCCGGGACTTCTCCAAGACTGAGATCGACACTGGGATCAGAACCGAAACCGAGGCTGACACCAGGAGTGCTCCGAGACAGAGTGAGACTGAGGCTGGCACCAGGACAGGGATTACACTGTGAGAACTCTGGGACCTCCACATTAACTCTGGGGACTTTTTGCTGTGCTCCCTTTCAGGACTGGGAGGGACCCCTGGGTGGGGCTGGACCGCCTCAGTTCGAATTGTTCTGGAGCAGTCATCCCAGTCCATATGGCCCCAGTTCGTACAATCCCAGTCCATGTGATCCCAGATTGTACAAACCCAGTCTGCATGGCCCTGATCCATCTGGACCCATTCTGTGCAGTCCCAGTCTGGAGGATCCCAGTCCATGTGATCCCAGCCGGCATGGTCCTGTATGGCTCACACTGCCAGGCTCTGCAATTCCCGTTCCCAGCCAGAAAAAGATGTTCCTGCCCTTGAAGGCAAAGCTCTTCAGAAGGGGCTAAAAGCCAGTTGCAGCACGATCTTACAGGGACATTTGACTGCCAGCCTTCAGAACTTCACCCATGGCTGTTGCAGCTCCTGCACTGGGAATTGAATCAGGGCAGGGTCTTTGGTGGGAGCTGCCCTGGCTCAAGGGAGACCCTGAGAGAGAAACAGCAGGCAGAGAGAGGCAGGAGAGAAAGGAGGACACAAACACAATCAGCTGAGATGGTGCCACTGAAAACAGACCTGGAAATGACTGAAAGAGAATGGGACAGAAATCAGGAATTGTCAAAGTTTTATTTACTATCAAATCCAGCCCACCCAGCCAGCCCCACACAATCCCAATCCCACGGCTTCAAATTTGGATCCTACTTCTCCCAATCACCTTCCAACCCCTTGCCCTACTGGTGGCTCTGAAATCCAGTAAAGTTCGTGTGGGATTGAGTTGTTTTGAGGGGAGAACAAGGCACTTTAAAGTTGGATTGATCCAATTTGAGTCAAAATTGAGGGGTTTTTACTTGGATTTGGGAGCTTCTGAGGTGATAGATCAATCCCTCGTGGCTTTTGGAGAACAAAGAGATGGAGAAGAGAGAAAAACGAAGGCCAAAACAAAAGGATGACCAGGCAGGTGTCTTCCCAACATGGATCCCAGTGAATGTGGGTCACCAGGACTCTGCCCAGCGTGGGTCTTGCAGTGGGGGATGGGGTTAGAGCAGCACACGAAGCTCTTCCCACACTCCAGGCACTCACAGGGCTTCCCTTAATGGTGCCTCTGTTGGTGTTGGGTCAAGGTTGAGCTCTTGGAGAAGCTCTTCCCACACTCCTCACACTCGTAGGGCCTCTCCCCAGTGTGGATGTGCCGGTGGGTGATGAGGTGGGAGTTTTTCCTGAAGCCCTTCCCGCAGGCAGAACACTCGTAGGGCCTCTCCTCTGTGTGTGTCTGGTAGTGCTCGAGGAGCCGGGAGCAGGTGGAAAATCTCATTCCACACTTAGAACACTTGTAGGGCCTCTCCCCAGTGTGGATCTTTTGGTGAACGATTAGGGTGGAACGGTGCCTGAAGCCCTTCCCACAGTCCCCACACTTGTAGGGCTTTTCCCCAGTGTGGATGTACTGGTGATGGATCAAATCATTCCGCTGCCTGAAACTCTTTCCACACTCCTCACACTTGTGGGGCTTTTCCCCAGTGTGGACGCGCCGGTGTTTGGTGAGGGTGGAGTTTTGCCTGAAGCCCTTCCCGCAGTCAGGGAAGTGGAAGGGCTTCTCATCTGTGTGCGTGCGCTGGTGCTGGAGGAGATTGCTGCTGGTGTGAAACCTCTTCCCACACTCCCCACACTCGTAGGGCCTCTCCCACTGTGGATCCTCTGGTGGCAGATCAGGTGGCACCTCCATCTGAAGCTCATCCCACACTCCGAGCACTTGTGGCGCTTCTCCCCATCATGAAGCTGCTCATGGACCACCAGGTCCGAGCTATGGCTCCATCTCCGGCCGCCTGCCCAACCCAGGCTGGGTCTTTCCTCCTCAGATCCCCGCGATCTCCGTTTGCAGCCCCTCCTGGTGTGGGATCTCCGCGGCTTTTCCTCCCCGTTGGATTCCTGCACCGTGGAGCCGCTGCAAACGGCCTCTTCCTCCAGGTTCTGCCGTGGGGATTTCTCCTCCCTGCTCTCTGTGCTCAGCTCCTTGTCTGGGCGAGGAAAGACAAGGAGATGATGGGATTTGCCAGAGGGAAGGGGAAGGAGATCCCCCCAGCGCGTCCCCGACAGGTCGGTGTCGGCAGCGGGGTGTCCTGCAGCTGGCACCGTGCTGGGCTGGGAGATGGAGCAGGACAGAGGGGGAAAGGGGCACTGACTTCCTCCTCACCTGTCTGGAGCTCCTGGGCCATCTTCCTCTTCCTCGCAGCCTCCTCCTCCTCAATCGGGCCAAGGCTTGGCAATGGGAAATCCTGGTTTGGGGAAAAACAAGGGATGAGCGCGTTGTGTTGGGGGTTCCTCCTACCCAAGTCCATCTCTACAAGTCCCCGGGCATCTGGGCTCCATCAAAACCTCCCAAACACCAACACTCAGCCCTGAAAATGCCTCCCAGGAGTTCCTGGCAATGGTCCCTCCAGTTTTGTGTTTTGGGGTTTCCCCCTGTCCCAGCTGCTGGGGGTCACACTTGTATTGGGGGTCCCCCATCTACTCGGTGCCCACCCTCCCCAGGCTGCTGGGAGTCCCAGCAATTCGAAAAGCTCCCCCCTCTTCCCTCTCCCCATTTAGGGGTGCTGGGGGATTATGGGGTCCCAGGGTCCCTTCTCCCCTTATTCTCTGCTTTGGGGTGCTGGGGGTCCAAGGAGCCCCCTGCCCCTCTCCAGGCTGTTGAGGGTCCCGCCAATGGCGGCGCTCCCCCCTCTCTGGGCTCCCCACTTTGGGGTCCTGGGGGACACAGGGCTCTGCTCCTCCAGGCTCCCTCTGCCAGCAGCTGCCACCAGGACCCCCTAGCGTCCCCCCAAGGGGCATTTTCTGCTCAGCTTTGCAGTTCTTCATTATCCAAACATTCCCCACCCCTAAAAAAATAAACAAACCATGCAGAGAGTGTTGTCTGGTAGCCTGGTTCAAGTCCAGCACGGTGGCCCTATCCCTGGGTCACTCGGTCCATCAGCTCCAGGACACCAATGTGGTGGACAGCAAATGGCGTTTATTGAGGGGTTACAGGGGGTTTTGAGGACAGGGGTCCTTGGGTCATTTCCTCTAGCTCACATCCGGCAAGGGGTGGCCAGGTACAGAGCTGAGGTCAGACCACAAGGTGGAGGTGAAGGGGGTCCCTGGCTGCCCGTACATCCCGAGAATCTTCCGTTCGCAATATCCCTATCTCTCTACATTTCCCCCCTCCCTCATGATTAGTAAAAAATCATATAAAGATTACCTAATATGGACATTCTAAAATTTTATGGGTTAGTAAGGTTAGTATAAAATTGTAAATTTGTTAGTAACGAGCACACTTTAAAGCAGCTGTCGGCGTTCGACGAACATAATGTTAACTGCTTCTAAACACTTTTTGACAAATAGTACTAATTTGTTAAATATGCAAGGCCCGAAGATTAGTGTTAGTAGGATTATAATGACCGGGCCGATTAATGTAGAAATCAGGGTGGTGAGCCATGGGGACTGGTTGAACCACGATTCGAACCAGCCCTGTTTAGCTTCTCTGTCCATTTTTCTCTGGTTCAGTCGTTCCCTCAGCTCGGCCATGGAGTTTCTAACAACTCCCGTGTGGTCTGCATAGAAGCAGCATTCCTCCCTCAGGGCGGCACATAGGCCCCCCTGCTGCATGAACAGAAGGTCCAGTCCTCGCCTGTTTTGGAGGACGACTTCTGAGAGTGAGGAAAGGGATGTTTCCAGGGATGAAATGGATTTCTCGATCTTTTGCAAGTCTTCGTCGACTGTCATTTGAAGTTGGGTCAGTCCTTGATGCTGAGTTGCCAGGGACGAGACACCTGTGGCAGCGTTGGTAACTCCTAAGCCGAGGAGCATCGCGATGGTGATGCCTGTTAACACTTCCCGCTTGTGGAGCCGGCCTGGTTCCTCGAGCAGGTGGTACACCTCGTCGTCCTGGCGGTACTGGACTCTGGGAACAATGAGAACTTGGACACAAAAGGTTAACATGCTTAGGAATGGGTTGGAAAGGGTGGGTTTGGTTAGGAGATTGGATGGGGAGGAGGTAGACTTTAGCATTTGTGTTTTGTGTTAGGAGCTATGGTTAGCTGTGATCTTTCTTTTGAGTTTACACAGTGCAAGAGCATGCCATCACACTGGTTATAGCAGTGCGAACAGCTGCTTGAATGGGAGCAAGGTGTTCTTCCTTTGCAACATGTCTGATCATTGTTGAGATATTAGATCCAGGTGGCAGTGACCTTAAAATGTCTCTGGTGGCTGAATTACACTGCTGTCGCAGGCAGTCTGCTAGCACTGGTCCTTTTGCTTCTGAGGGCAATGTTGAGCAGTCTAATGCTTCCTGGAGGCGGTCTACAAACTGAGTGAAGCTTTCACTCTCACTCTGCTTTATGGTGGACCATGGTGATGGTCTGGCTATTGCTTTAGAGGCAGTACGTATGGCTTCTCGGGCAGCACGGGTGGTAGTCATAACCTCATGGGCTCGCAGTCCCTCTGCCTGTGCCTGTGGGGTAAGCATGGCTGGATCTCTGCCCATCAGCCTCTGTATGCTGGAGCCATGCAGAGGATGGTTTTCCCCAGTTACCAAGGCTAGCTGCTTGGCACAATTATCCTCCCATTCTTGCTTAAAAACGATCATCCCTGCCCCATCAAAGATTAGTCTGCAAGTTTGTTTAATATCAAAGGGAAGCATATCATCGCTTCCAAAAATGCTGTCAATAAGTGTAGAAACCATGGCAGAATTGATTCCTTTATCGGCAATCGCTTTTACAATAGCCTGTACATCCTTCGGATTTACCGGGGAATACGTTCTCTGGTTTCCGCCGGCACCCCCCACCCTGACCAGGAATACTAACTTGGCAGACGGGGCCCACTCCGCACATGCTATTTTAATTTTACGCCAATCTGTAAGGGGGGTTCGATTTGTATCTGGTGTCCCCTTAACCCATGCCGGAGGGTTGTGGTTAGTTGCCCTGTAAGCCGCGGCACCCTTCTTGTAAACCTCCCAGCCGGTATCCGATTCAGTGTCTGACCGCCCCTCTGACCGGCTGTCCCAGCTCCGGTCAGAGTCAGAGCCGGAAGTCGACTGACTGGACGTTTCCGGGCTGCTCAGCCTTTTTCGTGGGCTCCGCCCCCGCCCCGTTCCCTGGGGGCCGTACCGTTCCCTCCCCCGGTGCTTCCCCCGCCTCCTGCTGGGGGAGGTCCTTGCCTTATAAGGATCTAATTTGCAAAGAGCTCTGTGATTGGTCTGACGCTCGTTCCCGGGGGACACCCCTCTGCCCCGCTCCCCCACGCTTGCGCCGTTCAGAACGCCTGTGGCTTCCCCGCCTCCCGCATCATTGCGCAATGCTCGACCACGCGGCTCGGCGCCATTTTCAAAACTGTATGGAGGCGGCTCGCTCTTTTCCGCCGCCTGTATCTCCGATATAATGGCTGCATTTCGCGCCTCGTCTGCTAATCCTTGCCACAACTCCCGCGTGCTCTGTCCCCCTTCTCCCGGTGAAGGTGGGTCCCAACCCGGGGGCTGCAAAGGGGGGTCCGGGGTTCCCGCGTCCACTCGCTCGCCCGATTCAAACCCCTCCGCGGTTTGTGTCGCCGCCCCAATCCCCGTTTGCGGCGCGGCAAACAGACATGCTCGGGCAGCTTGCCAGGCTTGCTGCTCCTGCCGGGCGGCTTGCAGCGCCCGCATCACTTTTCCCCACGCTTTAAGCGCTTTTCCTGACCCTGAGGTCATGGTGTTTTCCGCCAAAGCTTTTGTGCATTTATCCCAAATCTCCAGATGGAGAATGTCTACCGGGCCGTCTATAGCCCCAAGCTTAATAAGTCTCGGCACTGCAAGACAGAAATCCTTAAGCTTACAATTCAGACCCCACTGCGCGTGGATCTCACTTACGACCTTCGCGATTTGTTCCATATTCCTCGCTGGTCCGGGGACGTCTCCCCCACTGCACTCGCCAGCGGTGCAGTCGCTGGATCTTGGGCAGGCGAAACCCCGAAATCTGGGCGATCGGTTCCCGATGTATTCCCGGGTTTCGGCACCAGTTGTTGTCTGGTAGCCTGGTTCAAGTCCAGCACGGTGGCCCTATCCCTGGGTCACTCGGTCCATCAGCTCCAGGACACCAATGTGGTGGACAGCAAATGGCGTTTATTGAGGGGTTACAGGGGGTTTTAAGGACAGGGGTCCTTGGGTCATTTCCTCTAGCTCACATCCGGCAAGGGGTGGCCAGGTACAGAGCTGAGGTCAGACCACAAGGTGGAGGTGAAGGGGGTCCCTGGCTGCCCGTACATCCCGAGAATCTTCCGTTCGCAATATCCCCATCTCTCTACATTTCCCCCCTCCCTCATGATTAGTAAAAAATCATATAAAGATTACCTAATATGGACATTCTAAAATTTTATGGGTTAGTAAGGTTAGTATAAAATTGTAAATTTGTTAGTAACGAGCACACTTTAAAGCAGCTGTCGGCGTTCGACGAACATAATGTTAACTGCTTCTAAACACTTTTTGACAAATAGTACTAATTTGTTAAATATGCAAGGCCCGAAGATTAGTGTTAGTAGGATTATAATGACCGGGCCGATTAATGTAGAAATCAGGGTGGTGAGCCATGGGGACTGGTTGAACCACGATTCGAACCAGCCCTGTTTAGCTTCTCTGTCCATTTTTCTCTGGTTCAGTCGTTCCCTCAGCTCGGCCATGGAGTTTCTAACAACTCCCGTGTGGTCTGCATAGAAGCAGCATTCCTCCCTCAGGGCGGCACATAGGCCCCCCTGCTGCATGAACAGAAGGTCCAGTCCTCGCCTGTTTTGGAGGACGACTTCTGAGAGTGAGGAAAGGGATGTTTCCAGGGATGAAATGGATTTCTCGATCTTTTGCAAGTCTTCGTCGACTGTCATTTGAAGTTGGGTCAGTCCTTGATGCTGAGTTGCCAGGGACGAGACACCTGTGGCAGCGTTGGTAACTCCTAAGCCGAGGAGCATCGCGATGGTGATGCCTGTTAACACTTCCCGCTTGTGGAGCCGGCCTGGTTCCTCGAGCAGGTGGTACACCTCGTCGTCCTGGCGGTACTGGACTCTGGGAACAATGAGAACTTGGACACAAAAGGTTAACATGCTTAGGAATGGGTTGGAAAGGGTGGGTTTGGTTAGGAGATTGGATGGGGAGGAGGTAGACTTTAGCATTTGTGTTTTGTGTTAGGAGCTATGGTTAGCTGTGATCTTTCTTTTGAGTTTACACAGTGCAAACGCATGCCATCACACTGGTTATAGCAGTGCGAACAGCTGCTTGAATGGGAGCAAGGTGTTCTTCCTTTGCAACATGTCTGATCATTGTTGAGATATTAGATCCAGGTGGCAGTGACCTTAAAATGTCTCTGGTGGCTGAATTACACTGCTGTCGCAGGCAGTCTGCTAGCACTGGTCCTTTTGCTTCTGAGGGCAATGTTGAGCAGTCTAATGCTTCCTGGAGGCGGTCTACAAACTGAGTGAAGCTTTCACTCTCACTCTGCTTTATGGTGGACCATGGTGATGGTCTGGCTATTGCTTTAGAG
>NW_026612868.1:0-26038 GCF_029582105.1 Oenanthe melanoleuca | reverse complement strand
TCACAGGGCTTCCCTTAGTGCTGTCTCCGTTGGTGTCAGGTCAAGTGAGAGCTCCAGATCAGAACTTGGTAACTGTAGTCAAAGGCCCCTGAGGCTGGCAGTGTCCTGCCTGCAGCAAGGAGCAGAAACTGGAAGATCTCCTGTGCCTGGATTTTGATTGCCTTAAAGAGCAGCTCACCATCTGGTGACTCTCAGAAAACAGTTCTCAAGATGAACTAATAAGTGCTTTTTTCAGCACAGGTAGTAAACTCCATACATTCAGTAATAGACACAGAGCTGCTGCACTTGAGGGGAAAATGCATCACCTGCCTGATGGCAGGGCCCTTGTGGATCCTGCAAGTCTTAGGCAGGAAATGCAAAAGGATGAAATACATTCTTTTCCAGTTCTTTAGACACCCACCCCCCACCTCAGGTTTTAAACTAAGGGAATTCAGTGTGGACATTTGGGAGCTGCTCCAGCCCTTTTCCTTTGTGTTGGGCTCAGTTTTCTCTTGCACACCTTGCCTGGCAGACAGCTGGTGGCTGCTGCTCTGTTGTTGGAAGGGTCGATGCACCCAGGTGTTCTGTGAATGCTGCAGGCAGCAGAGATCTCCTGTCTGGGCTTGCTTCACTGCCAGGGCCTAAAGCTACTTCTTTCTTCTCTGCTGTTTTGTCTCCAGGGCTTTTGGAGCTGTTTATAAAGGACTCGACAGGGCCACGGGAGGAGAGGTCAGTGCCAACACTTCCAGCACGGCTGGCAGCTCTCGAGGGCTTTCCCCTCTGCTGGGAGCTGTGGCTGCAGCTCTGGGGGCCCAGCAGAGCTTTCCTGCATGGGCTGCTCCTCTGAAGGCAGAGAAGTGTCACCTTCAGAACACAACTGGGGCACACTTGGTCCTTCTGAAGTGCCCAAAGGAATGCAAGGAGGGCAGTGGTGTCTGTCAGAGCAGGATATGCTGCCTTGGCCTTCATATCTAAAACCATGAATGCTTCAGCTGGTGGAGACTGAGGCCAAATTTATCTTCATCCCAGCCTTGGACAGGAACACTATTTAGCAGTTTTTCCATTCCCCATTTCATCTTCAAAGGATACCTCACAGCCTAATTAGGAAGAGATCCTGCTTGGGCTCAGTTTGGGGTTTTAGCCCTACTGCAGCTGTTCACAGAGAGAGAGGGAGAGAAATGAGAAGATGGATGTCCAGAGCAAAGCTCTCTCCTGAACCCTGCAGTTGTGTTTGGGTCTGGTGTCAGCAACAGCCTGTGACAATGGATGTCTGTGTTTGCTTTGTTGTGCAATCCCAAACAGAGCAGTGGCATTTGAAATCATGACCAAATCCCATAGAAGTGCTAAAGGGCTCTGGGCTGTTTTGCTCTGTTTCACAGGACCAGAATTACCTCCTGCTTGCAAATGTGTTTAAAGAATAATGGTCATGATGATGATGATGATCATCATCAGGGTGGTGGTAAACTAAGGCCATTTGAGAAGACTCTAGGTGCAGAAAATGTTGTCAGAGCTTTGAGGCTGACAGCTGAGGGACCATTTCTGCAGGGCTTACAAGGCCAAATGTCTCTGGCCATGTGTCCTGTAAGCAGCCCCCAGCGAGCAGAGGAATGGGCTGTGGGAATTGCACTTGCTGAGCTCTGGTGTCCCATCCCAAGGCAGTTTGGAACAGCCTGGCTCCATTGCTCCAAAAAGATTCCCTCCATGTTTGCTGTGGTCTCCTGCCAGAGACCCCTCCAGTTAAAGGTCTGCAATGTCCCTTCAGGTGGCCATAAAGAAAATGAGTCTCAGAGACCAGATTAACAGCTTTGTCTTACAGTTGTTAGGACTAGTTAGTTATGGTAGTTAGCACTGCTAGATAGTTAACGTCGTTAGGACAGTCTGTTTGTTATGGCAGTTTTTTGAATAAAAACTCTCTTAAACCTCAACACCCTTGTGTCCTTTCGTTCTCCCCCTGTGACTCAGCTGCTCCGAGCAATGCGAGGGGAGAATGAGCCCAGCCTCACCCAGAGCTGAGCCCCGGCAGAGCCTGGCAGAGCCCAGAGCAGCCTCGGCACCTGCAGAGTCAGCCTGGAAGGAGGTGCTTGGAGCCTTCTCGACCGCAGCAGACTCTTGGTTGCAAACTGTGTGTGGTGGAAAATGCCACTAGTTCTGTGAGAGGGCAGAAGGGGAAGGCCAAAATGCCCCATGCGAGGGAAAAAACCCACCCAGTGCTGGAGAAAAATCACGCCTTTATCCTCTTCCACAGTGGCCAAAAAATTTAATCCTAAACCAAGTGGAGGGGAAGGGGAGCAGCCCTGGACCTTCCGCCCCTGCGAGCCAAAGCGTCCCGCGGGTTCTGGTTTCTGTCGGGCTCACTGCCCCAGCCCAGCCCCAGCCAGGGCAGGGTGGGCGCTGGAGCTGCGGGCTGGGATGTTGCTGTGTGGTTAGGAATGGCAAATAACACAGTAACACACACGACTGCTTCAAAGTAGCAAGAAGAAGCGATTTATTGAAAAGCCATCCCATTGATACAAGATAGATCGTGCAAAACGAAATAGAAAAGGCTCACTGGTTTAAGAAGGCAACACTTTTTTGAAAACATGTTTTCTGTAAAACATTAAGAGACACACACGAGGCTTTGTGATCAACAACAGGTGTTCTTCTATGTTATTAATTCTTTTTTTTTTTTTTTTTATCTCTGAGAAAAGTCCCCAGCTTGGGAAAGATCCGAGCTGGAGCTGAGAAAGCTAACAGCCTGGGAAAAATCCGAATTGGATTTTTCCACGAGCCTTCAGCAGTGTCTACACAGGGACACGCATTTGGTGCTACCTGCGAGTGCAAGCAGGGGAGGGGCTCCAGCAGTGATGGGCGAAAGGAACAGTGTGAATGTGACTGAAACAAAGCACGGGAATCTGCTTGGAAACAGCGCCAGGGACTTGTAGGTAAGAAGTAACAAAAGAGATTGTCACTTCTAGAAAATGGTACTAATTGACATGGAGTGAATTAAGAGAATTATGAATAATGGGTTTTTTACTAAAAAAAAAAAGCAGCAGGTGTGTGTCCATCTTGGAGGGGGAGATGTAGAAGACAGATCAGGAAGTCCTGAACCTTCTGGGGACATTGCAGGCATCTCTGTAGTACAGACAGGAACTGGGAAGCAGTGACATGATCTCCCCTGGGTGGGGACAGGGGAGGGAATGGAGAATAAAGGAAATCCAGGAAGGAGGGAATGGTGAGGGGAAGATGTTTTCATAGGAATTATTTTACTTCTCATTCTCTTGCTCTGACTTGATAATAAATTCAATTCATCTCCCCAAGTTAGGTGTGTTGACCAGTGATTAAACTCTCCCCGCCCCCTCGAGCGAGGTTTCCGAGAAATGGCGGAGCTCGGGGAAAGGGAGGGGAGAGCCCTTCCCTCGCTGCGATTGGCTGATTCTGCCGTCACTTTTCGTTCTCGCGTGCTGACTGGGCAGAACCAAAAAAGCCCGGCCCCGGTACCGCCAGCACAGCACCGGTGGCGCAGCAAAGGCGCCATTGTGGGAGCGTCTGTGCTCCCGGGAGCGGCGGCAGCGGCCGGAGCCCGGTGAGGCGGCGGCGGAGCTCCTGCCGAAGCCCCAGGGCAACATCCCGGGGACGGGGCAGCCACCTCTGTCCTCCCCACAGAGCCTCCTGCCGCCCCCTCCGCCCGCAGCGAGCCCCGAGCCCCCGCAGAACCGAGCGCGGCTCCCACCTGCGCTGGGGCCGCCTCCGAGCTCCGCCGCCGCCTCACCGCTGGTTCCCAGTCACCCCCTGTGTGATCCTGGGCATTCCCAGTATGTTCCAGATCACTCCCAGTAGGATCCCAGTTGCCCCCAACATGGTCCCAGGGGATCACAGTCATCCCTGGTATGGTTCCTTCGCTCTCAGTCCCTCTCAGTAAGAGCTCATTGTGGCCTCAGTCACGTTCAGTACGAACCCAGTGACACCTATGATGCCATTTGTCCCCCCTGTGGTCCGAGTTGCTCCCAGTATAAGCCCATTCACCCGAGTATGATCTCAGTAACTCCCAGACACTCCCACTGTGAGTCCAGTTTGATCCCTGTCACCTCCAGTATGATCCCAGTTACTCCCGGATATTCCCAATACAATGCCAGTCACTTCAAGTGTGACCCCGTTGGTACCAGTATGATCCCAGTTGCCCCTGCCCCTTCCAGTTTCTCTTATTCACCCCTAATACAGATCTGATCACTTCCAGTATGATTCCAGTCAATGCCAGGATGATCCAAGCCATTCCCAGTCTTTCCCAGTATATCTCAGTTGTCCTCTGCATGCTCCCAGTTGCTCGCAGTAGCCCTCAGCGTGGTCCCAGTATACCCGAGTATGATCCCTGGTGCCCAGTTCTTCCCCCAGTGGGTTCTTGTCCCAGTGTTCGGTGTCCCAGTCTGTCCCAGTCCCTTCCCGGCAGCCGCCGTCGTTTCCCAGATCCTGCCCCACTCTGCCCCATTCCCGGGCACTGGGACTCCCCTGCACCCCCTTTCCCGGGAATCCTCCTCTGCCAGCCCCTGGATCCCCTGTTTCCGTGACCCCGGGGACCCCCGGACCCCCATTCCCGGCCGGCCCTGGGCACCTCCTCCCCGGCCTCCCTTTCCTGGGAAACCCGAACTGGGCACGGGGCTCTCCGGCCGCTCTGGGATTTATGATCACCCAAAGGAAAGGGAGAGAACAGGAGAGAGGGAGAGAGAGAGAGGGAGAGAGAGAGAGAGAGACAGAGAGAGAGGGAGAGAGGGAATCAGGGCTCGCAGTCGCAGCGCCCAGTCCTGCTCCGCCGTGGCTGGGAGCCGCACCCGCAGGAAAAACTGGATCCGCGGATCGCGGCGCTGCCACCGCTTCGGGCCGAACCCGGCGGGGTGAGGGCAGAGTTGGAGCGCAGCACAGCCCGGCCCGGGGGTCCCAGGTGCATCCCTGAGGGATCCAGAGGGGTATCAGGAGGGGATCCGGGTGAATTCCCTGGAATTCTTCCTTTTCCCCTCCCCTCCGCGCTCCCTCGGGCACTTTCGCTTTCGGGTCTCTCGAGCTGCGCCACAGCTGCGAGCGGGGAAGGCTGCGATGGCTCCAGCGGTGGGGCTGGGGCTGCTTTTGGGGCTCCTGGGGCTTCTGGGGGACCAGGGGGGCGCGACGAAAGGTGAGTGGGACCCCTCGAAACCGAGACCCCCCCCTGAACCGGAATTCCCGGGCACCGGGACCCCCCTGAACTTCCATTTCCGGGCACCGGGAACCCCCTAAACCTCCATTGCCGGGCAGGAGAACCCCCGGAATCCCCATTTTGGGTCGTGTGACCCCCCTCAATCCCCTTCCCCAGCACCGGGATCCCCCTGTACCCCTTCATCTGGCACGGAGACCCCCCTGAACCCCCATTTCTGGTCACCGGCACCCCCTGAACCCCCATTTCAGAGCACCGGAACGCCCTTGAGCCCTGAATTCCGGGAAGGAAACTCCCCCTTAACACGCATTCCCCAGCAGGGGAACCCCTGAACCCCCATTTTTGGGCACGGGGACTCCCCCGTACTCCCTTCCCCAGCACCGGGACCCCCCTGCATCCCCTTATCTGGGGTTGGGATTCCCCCCGCACCCCCGTCAGTGCTCTGGGACCCCCCTGCACCCCCATTCCCGTCCATCCTGCCCTTCCCACACCCCAGATCCGCCCTTTTCCTCGGCTTTTGGACCCCCAGATCTCCCAAATTTCTCCATTTCCGGCACTTCTTGGTAGGGGGTTCCAGGGAGTCCCCCCGGGGTCCCAGGAGGTCTAGCGGAGATCCAGATGAATTCCTGGAATTCACCTTTACTCCCGTCTCGCTTTCGCGTCTCCCAAACTGCGTCCCCGGGATCCACCCGCGTCTCCCAGCCCCAGCCCCCTTTTCCCGTGACCCAGGGGCCCCCTGGACCCCCATTCCTGCCTTTCCCAGCTCCCAGACCCCACTTTTCCCAAGACCAGGGACCTCTGGACGCCTTTCCTGGGCACAGGGACCCCGTAGATCCCCCATCCCGCCTCTCCCAGTCCCTTCCTTCAGCCTTCTTTCCCGGCTCTCCCAGTTTCGCTTCCTGACCCTTGGACGCCGCCAGACCCCCCAGTCTCTGCGTCCCCCCAGTTCTCCACCCCCTGCTAGTCCTGAGGGGGTGTCCTGGGCGATCCCGGGGGGGATTCAGGGGAATTCCCAGGGTTTGCTCTGTCCCCTCCCCATCCTTGCTCTCCCCCGGTCACGTTCGCGTCTCCCAAGCTGCGGCTTCGGGATCCGCTCCGGGACCGGCGACCGCCCCCGGCACCAGGAACCCCCTGAACCCCCATTCCTGGCACGGGGACCCCCCTGCACTTCCATTTCCAGGCGAACTCCCCTTCCTGGGCACAGAGACACCCTTGAACGTTCATTTCGGGGCACCGGCACCCCCCTGTACCCCCTTCTCCAGTCCTGGAAACCCCTGCACTCCATTATCTGAAATCTGAAACCAACCTGAACCCCCATTCCCGGGCACGGAAACCCCCCTGAACCCCCATTTCTGAGCACCGAGACCGCCCTGAACCCCCGTTTTTAGGCACCAGGACCCTGTTGAAATCCAGAACCCCCAAAGAGAACCCCCCTGAACCCATTTCCTGCGCACTGGGTTTCTCCTTATCCAGCACCAATGTCCCCCCACATCCCCTTTCCTGGCCCTCCCCCTCTCGGAGACCCCAGCCCCCATTTTCCTTGACCCTGGGACCCCCTGAGCCCCATTACTGGGCACGGGGATCCCCCTGTACCCCCTAATTCGGCACTGGGACCCCCTCCTGGTTCCCCTTCAAGTGTATTGGGACCTCCTGCACCCCCTTCTCGGGCATCCCGCCCTTCCCAGACCCGCCCTTTTCCTTCACCCCAGTTCTCCACTCCCGGCGCTTTCTTCACGGGGGTCCAGTGGGGTCCCAGGTGGTTCCCAGCGGGCTCCAGGGGGGTCGCAGCGGGGATCCAGAGGGATCCAGAGGAATTCTTTGGAACTCTCTCGTCCCCTCCCGCCCACCGCGCTCCCTCGGTCACTTTCGCTTCCGCGTACGAACCTGAGAGACTTGGATCCTCCCAGCGACCAGTGACGTCACTTACGTATTGAGTTTCCATTGGTAGATAGGAAATAGCGGCGCCAATGGCGGCGCTGGAGATGGCTCGGGGGGCGGGGCCAGAGCTGGGGGCGGGACCGCGGCGGAGCAGCGCGATGGCTCCGGCGCTGGGGCTGGGGCTGGGGCTGGGGCTGCTCTTGGGGCTCCTGGGGCTTCTGGGGGACCCGGGGGGCGCGACGAGAGGTGAGTGGGACCCCCGAAACCGCAACCCCCCTGAGCTCCCATTTGCGGGCACTGGGAGTCCTTTAAACCTTCATTCCCGGGCACGGAGAAACTCTTGAAACCTCATTTTGAGTCCTGTTACCTCTCCGTCGCCTTTCCCAGCAGAAAGACACCCCTGGATCCCCATTTCTGTGCGCCGGGACTCCCCTGAACCCCCATTCCTGGGCACGGGGACCCCCTTGAGCGCCAATTTCCGGTCACCGGGATCCCCCTGACCCCCCCTTCCCCAGCACCGCGAACCCCCGCACGCCCTCATCTGGCACCGGGACCCCCTGAACCCAAATTCCTGGGGATCTGGATCCCTTTGAACCCCGAATCGCGGACCGGGGCCTCCCTGAACCATCATACCTGGGTACTGGGACACCCCTAAATCTCGATTTCCGGGCCTGGGACCCTCCCTGCACCCCCTTTTCGGGCATCCCGCTTTTCCCAGACCCGAGTCCCGCTCTTTTCCTTGGCCTTTGGACCTCCCGAACCTCCCAACTTTCCGTGTCTCCCCCGTCTTCCACTCCCGCCGCTTCCCGAAACGGGGTCCCAGAGGGTCCCGGGAGTCCCAGGGGTATCAGGGGAGTCGCAGCGGGGATCCTGTGGGATCCAGATGAAATCCCTGGAATTCCCTCTTTCCCCCCGTCCCCTCCCCGCCTCACTCCCTCGGCCTTCTTCGCATCTCCCAGGCTGCGCCTCCGGGATCCACTCGCCTCTCCCAGCTCCAGACCTCCCTTTCCCGTGACCCAGCGACCCCCTGGACCCCCATTCCTGCCTTTCCCAGCTTCCAGACCCTCCTTTCCCTCAACACCGGGGACCTCTGGATCCCGTAGATCCCTCATCTCACCTCTCCCCGTCCCTTCCTTGAGCCTTGGACCCTTCCCGGCTCTCCCCGTTCCGCTTCTTGCCCCCCCCCCCCCAGTCTTTGCGTCCCTCCAGGTCTCCACCCCCTGCTCATCCTCCGGGGACGTCCCAGAGGGTCTGGGAGGGTCCCTGATGAGTCATGGAGGGTCCCAGGGGCGATTCTGGGCTCTGGGACTCCCCTGAATTTCCAGTCCCGGGCACTGGGACCCCCCTGCACTCCCTTATCTAGTACCAATCCCCCCGTGCACCCCCTTTCCCATCCATCCCGCCTTCCCCAGCCCCCCCTTTTCCTTGACCCTGAGACCCCCTGGACCCCCATTCCTTCTTTACTCAGCCCCCAGCCCCCCTTTATCTCTGCATCAAGGACCCCAAGGCCCCGCATTCCAGCCACCCTAGGTCTCCTCACATTGTGACCCCTGTTTCCTTGGCATTGGGGACCCTGGATCCCTTTTCCTGGGCACAGGGATCCCCTGGAACCCCAATCCCACCTCTCCCTGTCCTTGTATACCCCTTTTCTGGGCACAGGGATCCCCCAAGCCCCCATTCCTGGACACTGGGACCCCATGCACACCCTTCCCTGAACTCCCATTTCCTCTTTCATTGATCCATGACCCCTTCAACCCCCCCAAATTGCCTTGTCTCTTCAGTTCTCCACTCCCTGCGTTTCCTGGATGTGGGGGTGTCAGAGCCCAGCCCAGGGATTCCCCAGTACATGTCCATTGGGTACCTGGATGGGATCCCCTTTGAGCGCTGCCACAGCGACCGAGCGCGGGTGGAGCCACTGACACAGTGGATGAAGGACGGAGCCGAGCCAGGATTTTGGGATAGGGAGACTCAGATCTGCGTGGGGAATCAGCACAGGGATGCCAGGAGCCTGGAGATACTGCGGAACCGGTACAACCAGAGCAGGGGTGAGTGGGGGGATCTGTGGGACTGGGATGTGGATTCACAGGGCACCAAGAGGCTGAGATGAGGTTCCATTAGGCTGGTGTGGGATATCTTGTGATCCACGGATTGGGATGTAGATCCATAGGATCCATGGATCTCTGTGGGGCTGGGACACAATTCCATGGGTCTCTGTGGGTACAATCCTCCAGGTCTCCACACAAGGTTGCGAGTTTATGGCTGTGATCTCCTGTCTGATGGGAGTGTCCGTGGATCCGTACGGTACGGCTATGATGGGAGGGATTTCACCTCCTTTGACCTGGAATCCAGGAGATTTGTGGCGGCCGACAGCACTGCTGAGGTTATCAGGAGGCGCTGGGAACGTGAGAACTATGTTGAGAGGAATACGAATTACCTGGAGCACGAATGCCCAGAATGGCTCCAGAAATTTGTTGGATATGGGCAGAAGGAGCTGGACCGCAAAGGTGGGAGCAGAATTCCTGTGGGAATATGGGATTTGGGAATGGAGGACTTGGGGACAGGGTAATTCCTGTGAGAATTCGTGGGTAGACCTCACCCCCATCCCATTCCTGTGCATATTCCATGGGCAGATCTCACCTCTGTCCCATTTTAGTGGGAATTCCATGGGCAGACCTCACCCCTATCCCGTTCCTATGGAATTCCATGGGCAGATCTCACTCCCACGCCATTCCAGTGGGAATTCCATGGGCTGATCTTACCACTGTCCCATTCCCATGGAATTCCATGTTTAGATATCACCTCCATCCCATCCCATTCCAGTGGTAATTCCATGTTTAGATCTCATCCCCATCCCATTTCAGTGGGAGTTCCATGTTTAGATCTCACCCCCTTCCTAATTCCAGTGGGAATTCCATGGGCAGATCTCATCCCCATCCCATTCCTGTGCATATTCAGTGGGCAGATCTCACCCCCATCCCATTCCCATGGAATTCCACAGATGTCTCTCACTGTTATCCCATTCCAGAGCCCCCTGATGTCCATGTGTCTGGAAAAGAGGAATACGGGATGCTGATCTTGTCCTGCCACGCGTACGGATTCTACCCCAACACCATCGCAGTCAACTGGATGAAGGGGGATGAAATCTGGGATCAGGAGACAGAGTGGGGCGGGGTCGTTCCCAACAGCGACGGCACCTTCCACACCTGGGCCAGGATCGAGGCGCGGCCGGAGGAGCGGGAGCAGTACCGGTGCCGGGTGGAGCATCCCGGAATGTTGGAGCCCGGAATCTTTGCTTGGGGTGAGGCTGGGAATGCGATATATGGAATGTGGGAACTGGGAATTTGGAATTCCCAAATGGGGATTCCCCTCCCCCTCCTCACTATCCTGCATTTCCCAGAACCAAAATCTGGCGGGAATCTCACTGTGGTGGTTGCTGTGTCCATCATCGTCGCCATCATCATTCTCATTGTCCTCATTGGATTCGTCGTCTGGAAGCGCCAATTTGGTAACACGCGGGAAGGGAGTTGGGAAGGGGCACGGATCCACCCGGCACTGTTCTGGGAATCCTGAGTTACCAACGCTGATCCCACTGTTTTTTACACAGGGAAGAAGGGCAGGAATGTATACAACCTGGCAGCCAGTGAGTACTAGTGGTGGATCCAGTTCTGGATCCCCTCTGTGTGGATCCCAGGATGGATCCTGGGGTTAATACTGGTGTGTGATCCGTGCTGGAAACTCATAGATCTTCTCTTTCTGCAGGAAATGATGTGGGAACAAAGGCTTGAATGCAGGTACGAAGCGGGATCAGGGTGGAATTCCGGAGAGGGATTGGGGCAGAATGGACAGATTGGGATCAGGGAGGGATCCCGGATTAGAGCAGGAGTCCAGAGCAGGATCAGATGGAATTATGGCATGGGATCGGGCCTGGATTCTGGAGCAGGATCTGTTGGGATTTTTGGATGGATGATAGATGGATGATGGATGGATGATGGATGGTGTTGGGGGTTGAGTGTTTTTCTATTACTGTGTCAGTTTAAAGAATTTTTCCCATTATCATGACTATGGAGCTGGCTGGTTACACCCCGGACCTTTGATGACTCTAGACAAAAGGGGTAAGTAGGATCGGCTTTGAGAGGGGCACTCGTGCTTCCGGAGGGGACTTGTGTTTCCAGGAGCTCCGAGGAGGATCCCCTGGTCTTGGAGCCACGCGGCCGAAGGCAGGAGAGCCAGACTCTCTGCCATCACCTGCCCTGCATCTGCCCTGCTGCAGCCTCCAGTCTCTGCGGACACAGCTGAGCACCAGAACCCAAACGGTGAGCGAGGAGCTGCCCGCTCCAGCCGCTCCCACCCGGTGTGGCCGCAGCCGCCTCTTCCCGCCTCCGCTCCTGCCGAGAGAGAGCGTGCTCACAGCTAAAGAAAGGACTGGAACCGAGTAATCTGCTCTGTTTTGGTGGTAATTTTAACAACTGCTGTTGTTTCTGCTTGTACAGTTACATATAATAGTAAAAGAGCTGTTATTGCTACCCCCTTATCTCTGCCTCAGAGTCCGTGATTCAAACGTTTATAATACTTGGGGGGAGTGGAATTCAGGTCTCTGTTTCAAAGGAAAACTTCTGCCTTTATTGGCAGACACCTGTCCTTCAAACCAGGACAGATGGATGGTTGGATGGATGGATGGATGGATGGATGATGGATGGATGATGAATGATGGATGATGGATGGATGATTGATAATGGTTGGATGATGGATGGATGGTGGATGGATGATGGATAACGAGTGATGGATAGACGATGGATGGATGGGTGATGGATGGATGATGGATGAATGCTGGATGGATGATGGATGCATGGATGGACGATGGATGATTGATGCATGATTGAAGGATTATGGATGGTGATGGATGGATGATGGATGGATGATGGATGGATAATGGATGCATGATGGATGAGTGGATGGAGCAGGATTTATGTTGGATGGATGAGGCAGGATCAGAGTAGGATTCCAGAGCAGGATTTGTTGGGCTGCATGGAGCAAGATTGCAGCAGGATTGGGGCGGGATCAGGTTGGGATACCAGAGCAGGAATGGGTGGGATGGATGGAGCAGGAGTGGGCAGGATCAGGTGGGATCTGGAGCAGCTCCTGCTCTCTATGGGCTCTAGCCAGGTCCATCCTGTGGGATGGGAACAGGGACAGGGTGACACCATGACCCTCTCTCATCCTGAAAGGAATCACAGCTTTGGTGATCGATGGAGCTGGATCCAGCCCCTTTCCTCTTCCCAGGAAACCGAGAGCTGCCAGCAGAGCTCATCCCGCTGCTCCCACCCACCCACAGCTCCTGCTAACAGATCAATTTCCCATTTTCCAGTATTTTAAAGCCAAGAACCAGAAATATTCCCAATGCTTTAGTTCTGGTGTGCAATTATCCTGTTTTGGGCAATAAATCCTCCTGGAGCAATAAATCCGGGTTCACTCTTCCAGTGGCTGGCAGTTCTTCTCTGGCAGCCAGGAATGGGGATGGGGAAACTGGGAGCAGGGATGGGGACACCAGGATGGCATAGGGACAGCAGGGACAGAGATGGGAACAGCAGGAATAGAAATGGGGACACCATGAACTGGGATTTGGACAACAGGAGTAGGATAGGGACACCAGAAGCAGCATGGGGACAAAAGAACTGGAATGGGGACTTGCCAGCCACGCCTGACTCCACCCGCCCGGGTTCATTTCCCGCTCTACGTCCCATGTCCGAGCTGTCCCCAAGAAGGTTTGGCTGCATCAGGCTCCTGGCGGCTTTGGCACCGGGGCCGGGCTTGTCCCTGCTCTGCCCAATCAGCGCGCGAGAACGAGGAGTGACGGCAGAATCAGCCAATGGCAGCGAGGGGCGGGCTGTGCACCCTGCCAGCATCCTCGACCCGCGCTCTCAGGGCCCCCGGGCTGTGTGAGGGGAAAGCCGGAGATGAGGAACAGCCCTGGAACGGGCCCGGGCCCGGGGCGGGATTGGCCTGGAAACACAAACAAATTCTCCGCAGCTCCCGGCACGGGAGAGATTTCTAGGAGAAAATTCCAAAAATCTCAGAGCAGGATGATGAGAAGTAAATGAAGACCCTTAAAACCAGCTTTCCCCCATCCCTCCCCTCCTTCCAGCTGCATCTCCTACCCTGGCAGTGCAGGGTGTGAGAAAGGACGCTCAGTTTTTTAAAAGTTCAAACATTTATTAAACTTTTGTATGAAAATGCACCAATAGACTGAATAAGGAGAACAATCAGCGCAGGGAGCACAGGACTAAACCCCCACATGCTCACCTACAGAATGGATGTTCTGCCTTTTATGCCCCCGGGCCCTCCCAAAGTCTTGTCGCTGAACTCCTTCTCTGCCATCCATGGCTGGAGACTTTCTTACAGCTTGGCTGCAGGGCAGGTGCAGTAACAAGCTGGCCCTGCCCAAATGCCCCAACTACCTAAGCCATGTCTAACAACAGCACAAGGGGGAGGAGAAAGAGAACTATGGGAGGATATATTACAATAACATCATGATGTATCCACAAAATTTAGCTTAAAATACACACACTGTTAATCCTGTAATTCTTACAGCAAGCCATCACATTACTCATATATAGCAACAGCGACTGCACTGGCCCCTCCCAAATCAGATGGGGATAGACCCAGGTCCATTCCCCTCGAATTGCAGAGGGTAGAGACAACCCTGCCCCCCTGGGTATCGTATCATCGTAATGCATATTTACAAAAGGTTGTACATATTTAAACATTTTAACATAGTTCCCCCCATCCCACCTTTTTCAGGCATGTGCAGTTGTCAAAGTCCTGATCATTTGTTCCTTTTCAATACATTCAACAACTTTCCATTCCTTCATTGGTCAATTGTTAACATTCAACTCTTCACCAACATTGGTATCACAACACAACATTTGCATTAATGATCTCTGGACCTTAGCAAAGCATCTTTTAGGAAGTCAACTTTATAAAACACATAGCATTCTCTCTAACAATTGCTAAAGCAAACACTGTCATCTACTTATCACAGTAGCCTTGGGCTAGGGAGTGCGACTGGGGCTGTCATTGGGCTTAGGTCCAAGAATGGTGTTGGCCTTAGGGCAGGAATTGGGGCTGAGTTTGGGAGTTCAAGCTAAAGCTGGCATTGGAGTGTGGGCTGGCACTCAAAGCTGCACTTAGGGCTTGAGACTGCCATGGAGGTTGGGCTTAGAGTTGCAGTTGGGGGCGGCCTTAGGGCTAAACGTGACATTTGTTTTAGGGCTGAGCATTTGGCAAGGGGCTGGAATTGGGGCTGGGCTTTGCAGTTAGGACTGGGTTTTAGATCAGAGCTGGAATTGGCTAAATGTGCCATTTGTCTCAGGCCTGGCCTTGAGGTTGGCTCTGGGGCTGAACCAGTCTGGCACTGGGATGAGATTAAATCCAGGAGCGTGAGTGTGTCTCACCATGGAGTGAGATTGAGCTCAGGATCAGGGTGAGCTTTGGGACCAAGCGCACGACCAGACGGACAGGGGAGATGTCGCTGCAGGATGTCCCTGGCATCATCACAGACCTGCTCAGGCACCACCAAAAGGCAGCAGGAGCTGGCTGGTCCCACATCCAGGTGCTCCCAGCACCCAGAATGTCCCTCTGTCCAGTCTGTTTGGCTGTCCTGGACATGCTCCCTCCAGGCTCTTTGTCACCTCCTCGATGGCAGAGCATGGGATATTGAGTGGCTTCTAGGACCCTCCAGAGTCCTTGAAGAGGGCAAGTCTTGCTTTCCAACAACCAAATTCTCTCCGTCATACACAGCATTCCCATCCTGCATCCAATCCCATCATTGTGCCACTTTCTGAGAAGAAAGGAAGCCCAGACCAATCCAAAACACTGGGAACATTCAGACAGTTCTCTGAGAAAATCCTAATTTTTTTTAACACTAACGCTCCTAAGATCAAATCTCAATCTGTAAACACATTTCTGGTAGTCAGAGGCCATCTGTCCAGTAGAGTGGGGGAGCTTCCTGCAGATGGAAGAACCTCCTTGGTTTTATGTGACTCTTTCCCTCTGCAAAGCATGGGGGGATTCCCCACTGGAACAGAGACAGCGTTCTGGGAACTGTGGGCTGAGCACAAGCGTCTCCAGGACACTTCCTGCAGGGACACTTGCCTCTGGGAACAGC
Organism: Oenanthe melanoleuca; assembly: GCF_029582105.1. NCBI lineage: Eukaryota > Metazoa > Chordata > Aves > Passeriformes > Muscicapidae > Oenanthe > Oenanthe melanoleuca. Next base: position 10,859 of record NW_026612868.1, on the reverse strand, counting down.
TTCTTGGACACGGCTGGGTTCCCCTTTTTACTTCCAGAATTTTTCTGCCCATCTGCATCCTCAGGGATGAGGCTGTTTGTTTCCATCTGTGCAAGCAGGCAGAGCTTGGGGGTGAGGCACAACGGGAATCAGCCCAATTCCTCCCCCACGAAAGAAGACCCTGATACATTGTCCACACTTTGCTCCAGCAGTGTTAATTTGCATTTCTAAAGCTCCTCTCCTGGCTGTCTGGATTCCCTGCTTCTCTTCCAGAGCAGCCATTGGATGACTCACGTGGCACGCCCACAATCTGCTTTTTTTTTTTTTTTTTTTCTTTTTTTTCTTTTTAAAACAATATTCTCTTACCATTTTATCTGTTAAAGTGTCACCTTTAAACCTCTTCCAGTTTTGCAAAATCCATCCTAAAGGTGAACATCGAAAAACCCATACTGGAATTTTGCCATCACTAAGAGTCACCTACTTATATACACAAAAAATTCCAATGCAAATGGTCAAATGCTTCACGTGGGAGGAAAAGGTGGGATTGTGCAGGAGAAGGAAGAGTAGTAGGAGGAAGAGGAATGTGAGGAAGAGTAGGGACACAGGAGGAGGGGGAGCAGAAACAGGAAGGAGCACAAGGTTCCACCCCTCCCTGGATCTGCAGCCTCTCCCCAGGCCCGGGAGCATTGCCCCCTCCCCCCCCCCAACATGCAGCAGGTGACTGGGGAGAGGGGAGTCTACGATTTTCACAGGGGTGAATTTTGGTGTTTCTGAGCTTTATTGGGCTAAATGTTGGCGCCTTGATTTTTTTCTGGGGGGGCTGAATGTATTTTGGAGGGGGTAGTGTCTGAATCTTGATGTTTGGGGAGTTTTTGATCTGTGTCTTGATGTTTGGAGGATTTGTGGTCTGAATCTTGGTGTTTTGCGGGTTCTTACAGACACCATATGCCCAATGACTTCTGGAGACAAACTTGGGCAAGGAGGAACTCCCAGTCCATGTCTTCTTTTTTTTTTTTCCCCAAACCAGGAATTTCCATTTCCACTGTGTGGGGGGGGGATGGAGGAGGAGGAAAAGTCCCGGAGATCCCTCACGAGGAGGGGCTGCAAACCCAGCCCAGGGATCTGCAAAGAGAAAAGACCCTCCCTATGCCAGGAAGGCAGCCAGAGATCCAGAAAGAGCTCAGAGCTGGTAGAGAAGCCTCATGGAGTGGACAAGCCCCACAAGTGCTTGGAATGTGGGAAGGGTTTCAGCCAGAGCTTCAGCCTGATGTGGCACCTGAGGATCCACAATGGGGAATGGCCCTAAAAGTGTGGGGAATGTGGGAAGGGATTCAGCAACAGCTCCAACCTGATGCTGCACCACGTGTTGCACACAGGGGAGTGTCCCCACACCTGCTTGGAACGTGGCAAGAGCTTTGGGTGGATCTCCGGTCTGAGAAACCACCAGCACATCAACACAGGGGAAAGGCCCTATGAATGCTTGGAATTTGGGAAGAGGTTTCAGACCAGCTCCGATTGCCTCAAACATGAGATATTTCACACAGAGGAGGGGCCCTTCCACTGCCCCGACTGCAGGATGGGCTTCAAGCAACTCTCCAGCCTCACTGTCCACCGGCACATCCACACCAGGGAGAGGCCCTACGAGTGTCCTGAGTGTGGGAAGAGCTTCACACAGAGCATTCACTTGACCCAACACCAACAGAGGCACTGCTAAGTGAAGCCCTGTGAGTACCCTGAGTGTTGGAAGAGCTTCGTGCTCTTCTCCAGCTCCATTCCCCATGGGAGGATCAGTGTTGGATGACCACCGGTTGGATGACCAGTGACCGCCATTGGGCAGAGCTGTGGTGATCCGCGGTCCTGGTGATCCCCGTTGGGTGGGGGATGGGGTTTGGAGAGATTTCTCTCCCTTCTCCTTGTCCTGCTGTGATTTAGTTGGTAATAAATTCCCTCCCTGTGCCCAGGCTGGGTCTGTTGTTCCTGTGCCGGTGCTCGGGGCGGGATCTCTCCTGTTCCTTCTCTGAACTCCCGGGTCTCTCCTCAGCCAATCAGACAATGCCATGGAGAAGACTCAGCCAATCAGAGCGAGCATTTGTGATGACTCAGCGGTTGCCGGGCAGACCCGCAGCACCCAGTGTTCCCTCCTGGACCCCACCCTCCGCCATGGGGTCTCCCCAAGTCCCTCCCCAGTCCCGCCCCACACGGAACTGGGTCTGACTGGGAAGCTTTATTGGGATCACTGGGAGCAGCCGAGTGGGGGCGATGTGACAGTGGGTCTGGGTAGGGACACACGACATCCCCAAAATAAGCGTGGGGACAGAGTGGGGAGTCCTGGCCGGACCCGAGGCCCCGGGGAGGGGCTGTGGCCACTGCCAGCTACTGAGCTTGGTGGGCAGAGAAAAGGGGGTGACACTAGACTGGGGGTCCCAGGGGGACCACACATCCTCTGGGGCAGGGGGAACATGACCTCCGGGACCTCCCTTTCACCTTCAGGTTGAAGCTGAGCACCAGCACCAGGAAGATGAAGCCCAACATGGACCCCCCAAAACCTCTCTAGACACCTCAAGGCCCTCTAACCACCCATCCAATCACATCCAGCCATCCCAGGACCCTCCTAGTCTTTTCCCAGCCTCACCAGGACCCATCAAAGCCCATCCATCTTTCTCAGAATCCCATAACCCCCTCCTGGTATCCCCCCACTGCCCCAGGACCCCCAAACCGTCTTCCAGTCACTTCCCAGCGCCAACAGGACTCAATAAGACCTTCCCAATCTCTTTCCAGCACAACCAACCTCATTCCAGCCCTTGCTTTCCAATCCCTGATTTTTTTCCCAACCCCTCCTGGCTGACTCAACTCCCTCCCAGTTACACCCAGCACCCCCCAGCTCCCTCCGAGTGTCCTCTAGGATCCCGGGAACCCCATCCCACCGTCCCCAGCATTCTTCAAACCCATTTTCAGCCATTTTAGATCCCCGATCCCTACTCCCTAATGTGGTTTCAACCACATTAAAGCTGGATTCAACCTGCTAGCTCCTGACACCGTATCACGGAGTGGGCTGTTCCCAGAAACAGAGATCTGAGATACAGCTTAGCTGGGTAGAGGCTCTACGGCACTATGGTCTAATCAGGCACAGGCAGAGGCAAGGGTGAGGGAGAGGTCTTCTGTATGGTTTCCGAAGAACTTTATTACCAAGGACGGCCCGGGGACGAAAGATGAAGACACTGGGTGTGCAGGGACTTTTATACAGGGGAGGTTCTAGGGGAGGGTACAACTTCTCAGCCAATGGGGGAAGGCTGGGTAGGAGCACAAAGCGGAGTTTACAATATATAACCCAATGCAGAAACACAGGGTGAGGGAGCAATTTAAACAAATCAATGGGGCTTCCAAGATTAGGGGATTTCCAAAAGGGATTTCCCAGCAGGGGTTTGGCACAAGGAGGGATTACCAACTTGGCAGGGGGAAGGCCAAAGAATATTCCACAACAAGGGGGCAGGTGTTTGGGTATGACAGAAAACTGGGTAGAAAGGCACAACTTAGACTAAACCAACAACATAAGGGGGGAGCAGGAACCAATCAGTCAAAAAAAACCACACCACAACATCTCCCCCAAACCATAAGGGAAAAGAATACAATGCAAGATCCCCTCCTTTTTTGTTTTTTAGATGGAGATGGGAAGAGGGGGGAGAGTTTAGGAAAATACCAATCACACTTCAGTAGAATTTTCTTTCCACCATGGCTCTTCTGCAACGACAGCAACTATGGTAGTCTCAGCGGTGAAGGAAATCATCCTTTCCAAATTTTTACTTAAAATCCTTTTCAGGATTCAAAAAACTAACAGGATAAGGAATATGACATATAAAACCCATAAAATGGTTTTAACAACCGAAGACATACATCTCGTCAGACCCCAGCCTTTAAAAATGTTCTTCAGCCAGTCCTCAGTCTCTGTCTTGATTTCTCCAACCATTTTCTGCATCTTTTGCTTTTGCTCTTAGATGACAAATTAAATTAAAACAACACTTCCCCTTAAAATCATCATACCCATGGCTGTGCACTAATAATAAAAAATAAATGGCAGCCCAATTTTGTATGGCAGCCTTCCTGGTTATTTCCTCATCTTCAAGGAAGTTGCTTAGTGCAGCTGGCATTAAATTGACTGGTTTCGCTACCCAACACTCTAAGTGGCCTCGTTCATCCAGAGCATTCGCTGCTGATACACATGGCAAAAAGAGCAAGACAGCGGATCTTGTCAAATGTGACCAATGAATAATTTTAGAATTAAAATTTTTGTCTAATTCTTTTATACTTCATTTTTTGATGGTCAATTGGTTTCTCTTACTCTAATTTAAAATTTGTGTTTGCTTTGGTGCAAACAAGGACAGCTGATCTATTGTACATGCGCCTCCATGAAGGCGAGAGAGGATTCCAGGCCAAGCCTGATCCCCACAAATAAGAAAGCTCCCTCAACTGAGACTTTTGGGGCTTTCTGCAAAGACTGTTTTAACATGCACTATTAAACCACACCATTTTGAAGCAGTCTATTATTCCTTGTATTACTTCATATCAATGTATCTCTCCTTTTTAATTTGGGGGATGGTCATTGAACACAGCATGATTCATGCACAGAGCCAAATAACTTGGGTAATAAGTTTTTTTCCCCATTGTCTCCACAGAATGACGGGGTTCTTGGAGGGAGTGACATTAAATGTGTCTTGCCTAATGACTGTAGCGAGGTGAAGTGATTCACAATAACAGGATTATTTGAATTTTTTTTCTTTTTTCCAATCACACTGTCCTGCAGTAGGGACAGCTTTAAACATGGGAAAAGCTTGAGCCTCCCCTTTCATTTGGATGCCATCACCATGATTTTGCGGAAATTGCCTCCCAGAGATCGGGTTGAGCTCACAAGCATCTGCCTGAACAGTCTCCTCCACTCCTTCCGTAGGTATCAATGACACCACCCCCGGGCATTCCCATGCGTTGTAACAAATCCCAGTCACTCCATTGCAAAGCTCGAAGCTTGACTGCTTCCCAAAAACTAAGGTGATTTTTAGGTCTCACAGTGACTGAACATAGGGAAAGCGTCCAGTGCCGACTTTCCGAAGCAAAGGCACACCCTCAAGGGGGTTGCTGCCCATTGGTGGCATCAGCACGGGGTGGGAGCAACGAAGATGGCGCCTGCCTGACAAAAGATTATATGGCAACACATCGATGGAAGGAGCCCGCCTGCAGGCACACGAGCAGGCACATCATCTCTGGCCGGTGAGGCAGGACGTGGCGCTGGAGATGGCAGAGGGGTCGGCACCGCTTCCAGTGAACCAGATTGAGATCATCGCTTCCAGGTGGACGGTCCGTGACGCTGGGAGGAAAGCAGAAGGCAGTCCCGCCCCTGCAGAGGCAGAGGAAGGTGCCCGAGGTCCTGCCCCGGCTGGCGGGCCGAGCTCAGACAGCTGCGATGAGGGAGGGGCTGGGACCACCCCCTCATCTGCAGCGGGTGGCGCCCATGGTCCTGTCCCGGCAGGCGGGCCACCCGCAGCTGACGGCAGCCGCAGGCATGGACACCATCACAGTGGGCTGCCCCACAGAGGCAACCGCCAGTGCCGTCAGTGCGGTGTGCACTGCGGCCGCCACATGAATCCCTGCCACCGCCCAGGCAGCGGCAGCGACATCCACAGGGGAACACAGGGCATGCGCCGTCCCCGCAGGCTGCAGCCGGGGAGCACCAGTCGCTCCAGCGATGTCAGCGGACAGCCGTCCCTGCACGCCAGTCCGAATGCAGGCGTCTGTTGGGGGGGGAACAGCCGCCCCCCGCGGCACATATGGGGGGGCGATCAGCGCCGCCACCCGCCGCCATGGCTGGCCGCCACGTCGCCGCTGGCAAGGGACACACCGGTTCAACATAATCCCCTGGGGAAAGGTACATGGCAGAACGCCATCCCCAGGCGAAAGGCAGACTGCATGAGGGGCCGCCGGACACGGCGGATTTTCAGGGGAAGGCACAGAGCAAAGAACCGCCGAGCAGTCCAAGCCCACCAAAACATTTTTCCATGTTGAGAGTACAGTTTCCTGTTTTTTAGATAGATGGCTCCCCATCTTTAAAGAGAGCTCTTTGCCTGCTAGCAACTAAGCCTGGGGTTTTGCTGCTCTAAAACAAGCCAATAGGCTCCTGAGCTGAATGCTCATGTTCAAATAAAATTGATCCTCTCAAAGGAGGACAGAAAACAGTACCTCCCTCGATGAGGAAGGAGACAGCCCAACGTTTTCTGTGAACCTCCTGTCCCTCAGGAGGGGTCCATGGCTTCCCAGATGGCTCTGACTCTGGCCGATTCGTCACAGCACTGGTTGTGGCCCCAGGCTCTGCTCTCCCAATCATCTGGGTTGCTCAGTCTTCTCCTGGCACGGCTCTGCCCAGAATTAACCTAGCTTGGGCTGTAGCCCCAGTTCTGACAGACCTCAATGGATCTGACCCGGTTTCGGCAGACTCCAAGAACTGGATGTATCCCAGCACCACGCACGTTGACGATCTTGGTGGAACCTCCAAATGTCACTGTAGGGCTAGGAGCGGCGAAAGAACACAGCAAGACAGACTTCCTCAGAAGGCAGAAGAAGCAGAAGAAGCAGAAGAAGCAATTTATTAAAGAAGCAATCACACTTTTTGTTGCGTGGAGGCCTGGTACAAGTCCAGTACGGTGGCCCTAACCCAGGGTCACTCGGTCCATCAGCTCCAGGACACCAATGTAGTGGACAGCCTTTATTGAGGGGTTACTAGGGTCTTTATAGCCTAGGTAGTAGGGGTCATTTCCTCTAGTTCATGTCTGGCTGTGGGCTCAGGTCTGGAGCAGAGGGTCTGTGAGGGGGACAGGGTTCTATCTAACCATACATCCCGGTGTCTTCTGCATGCATTTCCCTAACTCTCCACATTTCCCCTCTTCCTCATGATTAGTAAAATTTGTATAAAATTATAAAATGTAGACATTATGAAATTTCATGGGTTAGTAAAGTTAGTATAAAATTGTAAATGTGTTAGTAACAGGCACACCTTAAAGCAGTTGTCGGCTTTGTTTGTTTGACAAACCCAATGTTAACAGTTTCTAAACGCTTTTTAAGGAATAGCACTAATTTATTCAATATGCAAGGCCTGAAAATTAGTGTTAGTAAGATTATGGTGAGTGGGCCTATTAGGGTAGAAATCAGGGTGGTGAGCCATGGGGACCGGTGGAACCAGGATTCAAACCAGCCCTGTTGAGCTTCTCTGTCCATTTTTCTGAGGTTTAGTTGGTGTCTCAGTTCGGCCATGGAGTCTCTAACAACTCCAGTGTGGTCCGCATAAAAGCAGCATTCCTCTTTCAAGGTGGCACACAGACCTCCTTGCTGCATGAGCAGAAGGTCCAGTCCTCGCCTGTTTTGGAGGACGACTTCTGAGAGTGAGGAAAGGGATTTTTCCAGGGAAGAAATGGATTTCTCAATCCTCTGCAAGTCCTCGTCCACAGTCATCTGCAGTTGGGCCAGGCCTTGATGTTGTATTGCAAAGGCCGAGACGCCTGTGGCAGTGCCGGTAGCTCCTAAACCAAGCAGCATTGTGATGGTGATGCCTGTTATCACTTCTCGCTTGTGGAGCCGGTCTGGTTCCTCAAGCAGGCAGTCCACTTCTTCCTGGCGATACAGGACTCTGCGGACAATTAAAACTTGGACACAAAAGGTTAACACGCTTAGGAATGGGTTGGAGAGGGTTGGTTTGGCTAGAAGATTGGATGGGGCGGTGGTAGATTTTAGCATTTGTGTTTTGTGGCTAGAGCTGTGGTTAGCTGTGATCTTTTTTCTGAGTTTACTCAGTGTAAGAGCATGCCATCACACTGGTTATTGCAGTGCAAACTGCTGCTTGAATGTGAGCTAGGTATTCTTCCTTTGCTACATGTCTAATCATGGCTGTGGTATTAGACCCAGGTGGCAGTGATCTTAAAATGTCCCTGGTGGCTGAATTACATTGCTGGCGCAGGCAGTCCTCCAGGCCCCATTGCTTCTGAAGGCAGTGCAGAACAATCAAATGCTGCCTGGAGGCGGTCCACAAACTGAGTGAAGCTTTCACTCTCACTCTGCTTTATAGTGGACCATGGCGATGGTCTGGCTATTGCTTTAGAGGCAGTACGGATGGCTTCTTGGGCAGCACGAGTGGTTGTCATGACCTCATGGGCCCGCAGGCCTTCTGCCTATGCTTGTGGGGTGTTCACAGCTGGGTCTCTGCCCATTAGCCTCTGTATGCTGGAGCCATGCAGTGGATGGTTTTCCCCCATTACAAAGGCTAGCTGCTTTGCACAATTGTCCTCCCATTCTTGTTTAAAAACGATCAACCCCACCCCATCAAAGATTAGTCTGCAAGTCTGTTTGATATCAAAGGGAAGCATATCATTGCCTTCAAAAATGCTGTCAATAAGTGTAGAAACCATGACAGAATTAAACTCTTTGTCAGCAACTGCTTTAACAATTGCCTGCACATCTTTTAGATTTACCGGTGAGTAGGTTCTTTGGTTACCGTCCACTCCTCCCACTCGGACCGGTAACACCAGTGTGGCAGACAGAGCCCACTCTGCGCATGCTATTTTTATCTTACGCCAGTCTGTAAGGGGGGTTTGATTTGTCTCTGATGTCCCCTTAACCCATGCAGGAGGGTTATAGCTAATGGTCTTATATGCCGCTGCTCCCTTTTTATCAAAGCCCCAGCCGATGTTAGATTCCTCTTCCGACCATCCCTCTGACCGGCTATCGCAGCTCCGGTCAGAGTCAGAGCTGGAAGTCGACTGGCTAGAGGTTTCTGGGCTGCTCAGCCTTTTTCTCGGGCTCCGCCCCCGTCCCTTCCCCAGGGGGCCGGGCCATTCCCTCCCCCTGAGATCCCCCTGCATCATGCTGGGGGAGGTTCTTGCCCTATAAGGACCTGATTTAAAATGAGCTCTGTGATTTGCCTTATGCTCCGCCTTGGGGGCCGTCCCTCTTCCCTACTCGTCTGTGCTTGCGCAGTTCAGCGAGCCTTCAGCATTTGTGCCCCCCGCGTCAGCGCTCCACCCCCCACCACGCGCTCTGGCGCCATTTTTAAACTCATACGGTGGAGGTGCTTTGTTATCAGCTGCTGCGAGCTCCGATATTATAGCAGCACTCCGCGCCTCTTCCGTTAGCCCCTGCCACAATGCCCGTGCGCACTCTCCTCTGTCTGGTGGCGGTGAGTCCAAACTGGGAGGTTGCGGAGGGGTTTCTGGGGTTCGCGCGTCCGCACGCTCGACTGGTTTCGTGGTTTGAGTAGCAGCCCCGATCCCCAGCTGCGGCATGGCTAATAAACAAGTTCGTGTGGCTTTCCAGGTTTCCTGCTCCTGCCGGGCATTCCGCAGAGCCTGGATAACTTTGCCCACAATTTGAGGGGTTTCCCTGAGCCGGAGGACATGGTATCCTCGGCCAGAGCCCATGTGCATTTATCCCATATCTCTGGATGGAGAATTTCTACCAGGCTTTCTATAGCCCCACCTGAATTAGAATCAGCACTGCAAGAATAAAGTCCTTAAGCTTACAGTCAATACCCCACTGCACGTGGATCTCACTTAACGACCTTCGTGATAGCGTCCATGCTCCTCGCAGGTCCAGGGACGTCTCCCCTACTGCACAAATCCAGCTGAACAGCCGCTGGCACTTGTTCAGGCGACCCCCGAATCCCCAACGGTTCCCGGGTTTCGGCACCAGATTGTTGCGTGGAGGCCTGGTCCAAGTCCAGCACGGTGGCCCTAACCCAGGGTCACTCGGTCCATCAGCTCCAGGACACCAATGTGGTGGACAGCAAATGGCCTTTATTGAGGGGTTACAAGGGTCTTTATAGCCTAGATAGTAGGGGACATTTCCTCTAGCTCATGTCCGGCTGTGGGCTCAGGTCTGGAGTAGAGGGTCTGTGAGGGGGAGGGGTTCTATCTAACCGTACATCCCGGTGTCTTCTGCACGCATATCTCTAACTCTCCACAACTTTTATAGACTGGATCACAGAACTACGGACAGAATAAGCTCATTGGTCCAAGGAAGGCAACACCCCTTGTAATCATGCTTTTACCAAAACATCAAGTCTCATGTACTCTCCTGTGCACAATAGCAGGTGCTAATCATTGTTACTAATTTCTTCCCTTCTGTTTTCTTTTGAGAATCTCAAGAAAACTCAAGCTGCTTTTTTCCCTAACTCCTTCCAGCATCCACAGGATATAGCTTAATGGCAGTATAACTTACCTAAGAATCTTTGGTGGGAATGATGGTAAATGCTTTCTTGGCAGCTCCTTTGACACAGTTGAGAACAGGCCGTGGTATTTTTTAGCCTGTTTCCATGCCTGAGTCCATTCCCCTTTGCCGCATAAGTGCAGCAAAAGTAGGGCCTCCTGGTCCAGGTTCTGGTTTCCAGACCCATCCCCTCTAGTTCTGGTAGCGTAGGAACCAGAAGGCAGAGCATGGGAACTGGAAGTCAGAAGCGGATGGGCAGAGCTACATGAGAAAGGGGAGGAGACCTGGGAACGGTTATAACAGGAAGTGGAAGGACTTAATGATGAGGTAATGAGAGGAGGAGCCAATGGGGGAGGAGCCAACATGAAGGAAGGGGTGGAGTCTGATGGGTGGGAAGAGTTGAGGAAAGGGAAATAAAGGGGAGGAGACTGGAAAGGGTTGGAGGGGGAAGTAGGAAGAATGGGATTATGGGGAGAAGAAGGACAAGTGGGGGTCTATACCATGTGGTCACCACCATCTTGTGCTCTCTGGGGGCCATTTTGGGTCACAGGGAACAAACAGCCTTGGAAGCCGTTTTTTATAACTTGGGAACTACCAGCTGGAATTGAGGGAACAGGCTGAGCAATTAGGGAAGGGTCCACAAC